>NC_041336.1:34237385-34537385 GCF_004354835.1 Perca flavescens
TTTACACATTGAGATTTCTGCACACAGAACACATGTATAGGATATAGTTTATAAATCTGATGTTTTATTCTAAAGTAAACTAGCCAACAATATAACAGCCTACAGGTCCAGCTGAAATGATTAGACCATTAAACACACAACTGTTTGGATCCTTTACACTTTCTAAAATGGGAGGAGTGTTCTTTCTTTTAATACTTAAACTACATTTTCCTGATGATACTTAGATACTTTTACTTTAGTAACATTTCCTATGCAGGACTTTTACTTGTAACAGAGTATTTTTGAGTAATATTGTGAAATTAGTACTTTACACTGTGGTATAATACCACCATGCATTTTAGTAATTGGCATCATTACCGCTTTACTGCTGTGCTTTTCTGTTAAAAGAACTGCTTGATTAGAATATACTGCTGCTGTTGGAGTTGCAAGAGTGAAAGTAACACATGACATGTACTCTCTTTACTGGAATTACTTTTTTCTGAAGCACTTTTAACACAAGTATCTTACTTTGCTACATTTGAAGTTGCATCTGTTACAGAGTAAACAAAGTCACATTCAGTTGTAAGAATGGAAAAGAAGAAAGGAGATAAATCAGCAGCTGCAAATAGGCCTTTAGCTGTGTTGGCAATTATAAATGAAGGTTTTGACGGAGCCTTGACATCATGTGGGGGATAATGTCAGTAAATTTGAGTAAAATACAGACCTGTTTATCCCGTGCACATGCACCGCACAAAACACAGACGTGGGGGGAGGTCCCCTGGCATACTAGTCCCACGCGAACAGGGCTCCTGCCCTAGAACACAAAGTGCACTGAAATACCAGTTGATGGCATTTTTGGGAAGCCTAAATGAAATGACTATATATGGGGTGCATACATTTAGTGACTAAGCCAGTATTTAAAAGCAGTGAACATCAAGCAAATCCAGCCTGGGGTTAAGGTCACAGCATTAGCTCGGGAGCTGACACTCAACAGCCGCTACAGAAGTGAACAACTTAGCATTTTAAAACAGTCAGAGGCGGTGACCTTGCCGCTCATGAAGTTTCTGGCATTTGCCAGCTCCACCTGCTCTCTAATAAAGGACTCACTTGAACTTAAAAGTCAGCGCGAAGCGAGTTGAGGAATTGTCTGTCTCCTCGAGGCTGCCTGTCAGCGGACGGCCTATCTCAGGTCCCTCTCCAAGCAGCCTGAGGGTTTATTAAACATTCATGCTTTAATTAAGCAATTTTACCGCTGCTACTTACGGGGTGATGATAAAAGCACTGCTCCGGGATGAGCAGAGGGAGGGATGTGAGCAGACAAATGTGTGTGTGTGTGTGTGTGTGTGTGTGTGTGTGTGTGTGTGTGTGAGAGGAAGTGTACTACGTAAGAGGCCATTAATTTCCTGCCATAAAGAAAAGTGTGAGGATTAGAGAAAAGACAAGTTGAATTTTTCATCAGTCATGTGTGACTGCAGGAGAATGGTTGGCGGATAATGTTACGCCACGATAGGGATCCCTGTGTTTTCTGACAGGCAGCTTGTCACCGTCCGCCTGTTCACTGCTACACTTTCTCTCTTTTCTCTCCTCCATTTTACATTTTTTTTTTTTTTTTAAATCCAGTAGAGTTTAAGAGACTTGAAACCCTTTTTCCCCCCTCAGAAAAGTGCCCTATTATGAGAGAATGCGTTGTATCTTCGAAGGGTGAAATTGTGTGTGTGTGTGTGTGTGTGTGTGTGTGTGTGTGTGTGTGTGTGTGTGTGTGTGTGTGTGTGTGTGTGAGCCAATAGAGAATCAGAGTGTGTGTGCATGTTGCCAGTCTTCTTGGGTGTGAGGACATTAAATGGTAGTCCGACTGTCTCACTGTTGTTCTTCAGATTCTATGACTTTGACAATGAAGATAAATTACTTGGAGCACCCTGAAATGCACGAGGTTATTGCTTCTGTGCACTACAGCTGGATGGAAAAGCTGTGTGTGTGTGTGTGTGTGTGTGTGTGTGTGTGTGTGTGTGTGTGTGTGTGTGTGTGTGTTGTTGCATCTGCGTGCCTTTGTGTCCTTGTTAAGAGCAGGCGGTGGCTCTGCGGGACGGCTGTAAAGGCTGCTCTCCTTGGTATGTATCACCTGGAATGACACCCAGAGGTGACACACTGTCAGAACACACACCCACACAAGACATAGGACACACACACACACACACACACAGACACAGACACACACACACTCAATAAGCTAGCGGATCTTGGCCAAAGCCTGCCAGGTCCAAGAAAAGAACTCATTAGTGCGGATACGTTCCATGCGCTCTTCTAAACACACACACACACACACACACACATACACACACACACATATACAGAGAAAATATACAGACACAGTCCAACACACATACCTTTTTCCTGAACTTTATACATTAATGGATCACTGTCTACAGTCCACCTTAAATCCCATTAACAATGTCAAAATTAACCTTAAGGGATTGCAGTCCTGGGTATTATTGCTTTTTGTTTTGGGAAGTTCAACCATAGACAGTGACACATATCAATGAGGTACTTCCTGCAGATAAAATTGAGTTTAATCAGATTTTTGTTTACCTAAAACATCAGCAGATGTGTTTATTGAACACATCAGACTGAAGCAAATGTTTATTTTACCACCAGCCTGTCTTCGCAACCAGTGTTTGTTAGCCCCATACAACCAATGTAACGGTTTAAAATGAATCTGTAGCTATTTTCTTCTTTCCTTTAGCCCAAACTTGCAAAAGTATTACTTAGCTATAACAGTTAGCTGGATAACGATGAAGATGTTTTAGGCTGAACCCCATACTGTACATGAAGTCATGCAAAAAGATTAGCTGTTAGGTTATATTTGGGTTGTATTTCACTATAATCATGTCAATCCCATTGCCTTATTTTGGGCACAAGAACGGAACAGTTAGGTTTAGGAAAAGATGGTGGGTGGGGTTACAAAATGTACTTTTCAGTGACAAGAACGGGACATGAACCCTGGTCTCCTGGATGAACGTCCTGTGTTGTTTAACCCACCCCCCAACTTACCTCCTTACGCAGATTTTCGGTCTTTCATATCTACCGTTGTCTCTCTTAATACTACGTCATCTTACAGTGCTGCGGTGGAGCTGCTGCTGCCCGGTGCGTTCCATACAGACGCTAAAGGGGGATTTTGGTAAAGGGGGATTTTTGCGTCTGTATCTGACGTTGAGAGACACTGACCAAGCGTCACTATTTTACGAGTTGGGAGCATAGACTGTATTAACAGTCTATGGTTGGGAGTGGGGACAGGTTGGGCCATTTGACACTCCCATAACTATTAATTTTACATCAAACCGAGCCATGCCTCTGTAATACCATTCAGACTAAATTACAAATAAAATATGAACATTATGAGCAAAATAACTGCCTGTAATCTCAACTGTGTCTGTGAAATGCAATGAGTTTATAGGCAACTTTTCAGGAGCTGCTCCTCAATTCTTATTCGTAGTTTAGATTGATTTATTTACACTCATTTATTTCTCATCAAAGAAGCACAATATGATTAGTTTGTGCTTTTTCACAGTTTCTCATTTATGTGCTAGATAGACTCCTTATCTTTTCATTGCTTTCATATCCGCTAAAGATTATATTGCTCAATCTAATCTCAAATGAAAATACAATTAATAATTTTTTCTGGCATTCCAAAGAACACATTATATTATTGCAGTTCAGACACCCAGAGGCTCGACTGAGAGTAAATCTTTTCAGTCTGTTTCAGCTTAATCAAATTCTCTCTCCCCTCCAGATCTTAGCTCTTCTCTTCTCTCAGCATAGTGTGTCAGAAAGATCACTGATGAATTATCTTTATCCGTGGTGTTTGCACTGTCGTGTTGTGCTAATGCTTCTGCTTTCAATTTAGGAGACAATTTTGTTTTTTAATGCTTTGATAGTTGGATTGTTGAAGGTTAAAAATTATCCTTGGACTCTGTGGTTGCCGACATCAGCCAAAATCCATCATCTGTGCTCAGTTCAACTCAGCGGAGGAGCTCAATGAAAGGAGGGTAAATTATGAGCTGAAGACATGACGCATCTTAAGGCAAACAGCCACCAATCATAGTAAAAGTCTGTTGTAGTTTGAGGAGAGCATAAATTCACACTTTTGTAGCGTTAAGCCTCAGGATTTAGTAGGGGTGGAACGGTACATGTATTTGTATTGAACTGAAACAGTACGGGGGTCTCGGTTCGGTACATGAATTTACACGGAGAATACACGGTATAAAAATACATAAAATACGGAACTACTGTTTGATACGCGTTTCTTTAGGGACACCTAATCTGTAGTCCCCCTTAGCTCTGAAGCTCCTGAGCTCCGCCTACATGTCGACGGTCCAGTGAGTGAGTCAGAGCTAGCAGTAGTGATGGTAAAATGAAGCTTCGCGAACCACCAGTCTTTATTTTCTGAACTCACTAGATGGAGCTCTCTGTTCAACAAAGGGTTGAAAACACACTGAATTGCCATTCCTTTAACCATTTTCTTTGAACAGAGAGCGCCATCTAGTGGGCTCAGAAAATAAAGACAGTGGTTCGCGAAGCTTCATTTGACCATCACTAGCTAGCAGCACTATGGCGAGTAGCCTAGCCTATGGCGAGTGGTGGCGACCTGCAACAGTTAGAGGATCCACTGGCCTCTTTAAGATCGCAAGTTTGGGAAACTTTGGTTTCCCAGTCAGTTCCAGTAGTACAGGCGAGAGAGTGGTGGATAAGACGAGGACTGTGTCTGCGTTGTTCAGCAGTTGTTGGGTATGTGAGTGGAAATACATCTAACATGCTAACGCATATCCGACGGCATCACCCAGATGTGCCAATCACTGGAACGAGACAAAGAAAAACTGTCCAACTTCTCCTCCCTTCTCGTGCTACGCAAAGCTATCTCACTGTGACCGCTCATTTTATTGACTGATATATTGGGGAAGGAAAGCATCAGTTCTACAGACGCTGCCCCTGAATGAGCAGCACACAAGCACTCACCTAGCCGAAAAGCTACAGGAGGTCGTGGCCAGTTGGCAAAGGTATGCCTGTCCCACTTAATAGCATGAATACTTTTGTGGGGGAAGCTCTCGCCTAAGTAGAATTTTTTTGTTTATTATTCCACTTAATTTGCTCTTTCGTAAATAACAGATGCTGTATTTTCAGTCAGGGAAGAGACTGTATGACACTAGGTAGTACAGCCTGAGACATGCACAATAAAAACAAATTGCCTTCTGCATTTTTGTTTTGCTTTTCCCTCCATTGTACCGAACCAAACCATGATGTCTGAACCGAGGTATGAACCGAACCATGACTTCTGTGTACCGTTCCACCCCTAGGATTTAGAGTAACCTTAAAGCTACATTGTGTAAGAATTTCTCCCATCTAGTGGTGAAATTGTATATGACAACCAACTGAATATTACTTTCTAGCTCCTCCCATTCCGATCATGTCGTTTACACGCAGATGTTCTAGCCACTCCAATATTAACTTTGGTCTTGTTGCTTTGCTTTCCACGAATCTAAATGATTCTAAATGGCAGATTCTATGCTTACGAGAATACTTTGATTAGTTGGTGGAAGTAATTACACATGAATGAGCACATATTTGTGAAAGAACAAAGGGGTTTTTGCTAAGAATAAACTAAAAAAATTACACAATGTAGGTTTAACCCTCCTTAAATATAGTGTGCTAGAGATGCTCCAAAAGATTTCTTATCAGTAAACGACAGAGTAGGTAGATTTCCAATGACTCCCAAAACGACAAATGTGAGCGTTCTATTATAAGGCTTGACATGGCTGCATGGTGAACATAAGAGCGCAGGTATATTTAAGGTAATGGTAGCACTTTTAAACACGTAGTAAATGTTGTGAAACAAAAATACTTAGGGTTAGTAAAACATTAAAGATTGGCTTAAAATGAGTCCTGTAAAACTAATAAAATGGGGACGTTAAGGTTCAGGATTTAGAGCAACCCTCCTTAAATAAAGTGTGCTTCCAGTACTCCAAAAGGGGGCATCCTTACCAGATGCCCGAAACACCTCAACTGGCTCCTTTCGACGCAAAGGAGCAGCAGCTCTACTCCGAGTTCCTCACGGATGACTGAGCTTCTCACCCTTTCTCTAAGGGAGACCCCAGCCACCTTCCTGAGGAAACTCTTGTACCCTGGATCTGGTTCTTTTGGTCATCACCCAGCCTTCATGACCATAGGTGAGGGTAGGAACGAAAATTGACCGATAGATTGAGAGCTTTGCCTTCTGGCTCAGCGCTCTTTTCGTCACTCACTTGCGAACATGACCCAAAGGTACTTGAACTCCTTCAATTGAGGTAAGGACTCATTCCCTAGTTGGAGTACATGAAATAATTAAATTATTACAGCTGTATTATCATCATAGCATGTGTGTTGGATGTATTTAAATTGTTCATATCAAAAATATCACAATCGTGGCCGGGTTAGCACAGTTGGTAGAGCAGGCGCACACATGTAGAGGTTTACTCCTTGACGCAGTGGCCGCGGGTTCCACTCCGACCTACAGCCCTTTGCTGCATGTCATTCCCCCTCTCTCTCCCCTTTCATGTCTTCATCTGTCCTGTGAAAATAAAGGCCTAAAAATCAATATTCACTGTGTAACAGATAAAACATGTAATGGAGCATTATAACATGAGACACCATCTAAAATGCTCTATATTCTTATGCAGGAATGATATGACATTAGGGTTGGGTACCTTTCGCATCTGAACCAATACCACTACCGATACTGGTACCTGGAATTCGGTTCCAGTACCCAACGGTACTTTTTTTTCGGTACTTTCCCTCTGTAATTACAAAAAAAACCATTATGTTATTTATTTAGAATATTTTACAATGACAGAAACTAAACAAAAATAAAACCCCTCCCTCTCTCCTCCCAAACCCGTCCCTACAACCTATTAAATTGAATTCAACTTTTATTCTTGTATTTGTATATTATTATATTTTAGCCTGTTTTATTTTCATCATGACAGTTTTTAATTGCTCTTTTAATGTTTTATGTAAAGCACTTTGAATTGCCTTGTTGCAACCTCAGCCTGTCAGTCAGTCACCAGGGCACAGAAACCACTGTTGTGCCTGCTTGTGTCACAGGCAGTGTAACGTCAACAGCACCGCGACCGCTTTCGCCTTGCCATTAATATCATATCGCAGCAAAAGCTGTCTGCATGAAGTTTTGAAAAACTGTAACCACACTTGCAACCCCATTATCGGCATTGCCGTGACTCTCTGTGACTTCAACCAAATGCAGAGCCAACGTAGTTTACTCGAGTTTACTCCGTACTTTGCGCGTGTGTGTCGGACCTCTGCTCTCTGTCAGCGTGCAGAAAGGACAGATAAGCTTGCGCTTACTCTCAGGTACCGAAATCAAGCCCCGTTTGATTTTACGTGAACCTGTACTGGGTAGTACCGACGTGATTCGGTCGGTACCGGTAAAAGTACCGTGTGTTTTTCATCGAACACTGAATCTGTGATATAACATTATTCCAGCATTTATCTTATGAAATAATATGCATTAACCCCTACTTACCTTGTTAGTTAAAGCAAGTTGAAATCCATATGTTAATTATATATATATATATATATATATATATATATATATAGCTGCAGCATGGTGGCCCAACAGCAAGAAGGTTCTGTGTTCGAATCCAGGTCGTTCCGGGACCTTTCTGTGTGGAGTTTGCGTGTTTTGCTCATCAGAAAAAATTATATTTTGGTGTTTGGGATTTCCTTAGTCATTGCAGCTGATGTTTTGACTGCACTGTCTGATGCCAAAATCTTAAGTGTTGATTTCCTGCCACAAGCTGTGCTTGCTTTTCATTTTCTATTTTGTAGCATTTTATTTCAGCTGCTGAAAAAGATAACGCTATATTTGAAGAATGAAAACTGAAATCGAATACAAACACTCCAAATGCCATCTTAGATTTGCTCAGACGTCTGAGCTATTACTTTTTAATCATCACTCTATCTCATGCAGGAATTCTATTGTTGCAGTCAGAGAACTTTTTGCCTTGAACACAATGCAAACTTAAATTCAGAGCCCTTCTGTCAGCTTTAAGCCTACTAAAGTAGAAATTAATTTCCATCCACTGTGGTGGGTCAATATGTGGCACTAGAGCAGCCACTGTCAACATCCGGCCCGCAAAAACTTTCAGTCCCGCCCGCAGAATAATCATGAATTCAGAAAATGTGAACAGATCTGGTATTTTTTTTACGTTCTGGTATTTAGCATTTCAAGCATTTACAGCAGGTAACATTACACAGGTAGAGCACAAACCCAGCCCCCTGTATTTTCATCTCTATTCACATGCCGGGATTCTGTACAGCGATGCCCGAGCTCCACACGCACAGCTGAGCTGAGAGGTATGTGCATTACAACAAGCAGTACATTACTGAGAACGATACAGAGATAATTACCAACGGCCGCTGGCGCAGATGAACTAATGCTAGGCTTGTTGCTCTACTCTGCAAATAGCGAAATTTTACAAACAAGCTTCAACAAAAGCTGTCGGTTTGTAGTCTGTTTATCTTAGTCTGCTTGGAATCTTGAAAATTTGGACAAATAATTATGAACTTAACTGCTGGCTGAACAAATCATCCTCTCCACTGGAGCGGAAAATCTATGGATGTATTATAAGACCAAAATATATGCATGTGGCTAATTAATATGCACGTGAATGATGCGATCACTGTTCGCATGTTTGCGTTCTTCATTCTTGATGATGATGCTGATTGTATTATTTTGCAACAGCATTATTTCATTGCAAATAAGGCATACATGACTAGCTGCTAGCCTGCTTATCAGTCCATCCATTCATCAACTTTTCGCTTCAGCGTCTTTGACAGTGACATTTTTACCTGACAAAAGGCCTTTCTTTCTGCAAGCATTTTCCACTAATCAGGACACTGCATACTACAACCACCATAACTCCTCAGTGAATTGCCTACTAGTCTGAGATCTTTTTCTAGTTAAAGAGGCAGTTATCATTATGGAGTTTCCGTGTTTTTTAGGAGTTTGCTCACACTAATACATGTAAAAACAATTATAAATAAATATAGCATTAATTCAGTAAGAAAGTGAAAATATCGATAAAGAAAAGGCGTATTAGGTATAAATACATTTTATTTTCTTTATTTGAAAGTCCGGCCCCCGGAGTATCTGCTTAGAAAATTCTGTCTCTTGGGAAAATGCAGTTGATGACCCTTAAGTACCAGAAGACAGCAAACCAGTTCATCTGTTTTAAATGCTCTTTAATAACGGACAAAGGCCTGGCTGCTCTTGCTGCAGAATAATAGTTAATAACAGACACACAAACACGATGGTTCAGCCAGGTGTTCTACAAACAACGATAATTACTCCAGACACAAAACAGGTCAATCAGCATTAAGAGCCCAGTGTGTTTCTGAAAGATTCCTCTAATACCCCACTCATTTCATACATTTTGAAAGCTTATGTACAGTGCCATCACAGGTTCGGCTGTGGTACAATCTGGCAGGAGAATTGTTGTAGATATTAAATTGCTAACGAAGGAAAACCAATGTTCCGCATGCAGAGGATTCAAAGCTTTGCATTGGTGTCAGGATCGGAGGTGTGAAGTCTAGCCAAGTATTTCACACGCCAGCCTCCAATTATAAAATAAACAGTCACATAAATAAGGATGGAGTGTTTCTAGCTTTTTGTTGCCACTTTAGGGTATAATAGGCTGTTTTTTTTTGCTATTTTTATTGAACACTGCAAAAACAGCTTCAAGCCCATTCCCACCTAATGAAGATGTAAATCTTTCAAAACAGGTTTTATTTTGTGAAGGGTTCAGTAAAATCCTATAACAGCTCATTACTGCACTTTATGCATTTTTTTTTCCTCAAACAGGAAATAGTACATTTGTTGAGGACTATTTTCAGCCGCAGATCAGTATTTATAGCAGCAGGATAGTCACCATTATAGCCATTTATGATAGTTTAAGATCTAATGCCATGAGCATTAATGTGCTGCTACAACAGCCTCCACTCTTCTGGTCTCTGACTTCCCACCAGATGTTGAACCTGGCTGCAGGGATTTGCTCCCATTCAGCCACAATAGCATTAGTGACAACACTGATGTTGGGTGATAAGGTCTGGCTCACAGTCAGTGTTGCAGATCAACAATAACCGTAGCCACAAAGGTGGAAGCACACAATGGTTTTAAATACCAATGGGCCCCATACAGTACATGAACCAGTCTTAAAGCAGACTAATCTCATGACTTACATTACCTTGCGATTGCTTGTGAATTGACCAGTTAGGTAGGTTGGTCAGGGTGGAGGATGGGTAAAACACAGGACTTTCACCCAGGAGAGTGGGGATCGTGTCCCGTGTGTGACTTTGTGTCCCGCGTGTGATGCTTTCTTTCCACGTTTGTTGTGTTCCTAAACCCAACCCCGTTTTTTTTTTTCCTAAACCCAACCAGTTCTTCTTTTCCTAAACCCAACCCGCGTGTGACGTTTCCTAAACCCAACTGTAGCATCGCGATAACACGAAGCCTTGCGATGACACGCCGTGTATTTTTACTCTGTGACGTTGCAGACTGCCATATGCTGTATACAGCGTAAACATTCACACGGATAACTCAAAATGCATACAGATAACAGGAAAGTGGCGTGTATGTTTACGTGAAGTCATGATATCACGTTGCTTAAAGACAGATTTATTGTTCACATACAAGTGATATAAGATAACTTGTATTCGCCCATTTTTCTTATGTACGAACAAAGTGGTTCAGAATTGTTTGTAATACCTTAATTTGCCTTGTTCCCAAAATCACTCTCCGTCACCCACCTACACACCCCCAAAAACAGTATGATAACAGCTGCCTCAATGTCTTTATTGAAGTTGTGTCCTTTATTAAGTCATGGACGTTTTATCTTTAGCAAGATGTTGTTTTTGGCACATACACTGTCCAACCATTCTGTTCAGTCATTTATTTTGGACTACCATTACTGATACTGCCAAAAACAAATTCTGTTCTCTTCTGCTGATTTGAGACCGCATGACGGGATCTGGATGATACTGGCCCACAAAAGGAGCTGAACCAACACATTCTCACTCCCATCACGTCAAAAAGCGACACTTGGTCAGGTGTATTTGGCGTTTGTGATTGACGCAAAATTTCTCCTTTAGCGTCTTGGCGTCACTTTTTGACGCTCTGGGTGAGGACGTACGTTTAACTGAGATGCGGCACAAGAACGGGACAGTTAGGTTTAGAAAAAGATGGTGGGTGGGGTTACAAAATGTACGTTTCAGTGACACACGGGACAATAAAAGGAGATGAACCCCGGTCTCCTGGGTGAAAGTCTTGTGTTGTTTGACCCATCCATCCCCGCAACCAACCTCCTTATGCGGCTTGTCGGTCTTTCAATCTACTCTCTACCGTTGTCTCTCTTAATACTACATCATCTTACAGTGCCTCGGTCCAGCTGCCGCTCTGCCCGGTGCGTTCCATTTAGACTCTAAAGGGTGATTTTTGTGTCGGTATCTGACGCTGAGAGACATTGACCAAGTGTCAATATTTTACAAATTGTGAGTGAGAACGGGTTGGAAGAACAGGCAGCATTATGTATGAATTTGGAAGGGTAAAATATAATTATAATCAAATCTCACAAACATGCTCCTAGTCATGAACAGGTGACATTCATCAAGTTGAGATGAACAATGTACAGGTTTGTGCAGGTTAAGATAATTGACGGTGAATATGACTTGGAACACTCATACAAGCAAACCCAATGGATACATGGAACGACATAAAACTAATTTTGTCAAGTTAATAGATATGCCCACCAAGGTGGAGGCGGGAGCTGCAAACTTCCGTCAGCACATCTACAGCTGTATGTACATCACCTACAGTGACCTGCGAGGCTCTCCCTTCATGGCCCACCGGGATGAACCCCCAGCAGCCCCCTGCCACCTCCTCATCCATCTCTCTCTGTGTTTCTCTCGGTCTATGTCTCCGTCTCTGAGTCACAATGCAGTCACATCCCACACTGTGTGGGGAGACAAGGGCTTCTGATGTATGAGTGTTATAAAGCGTGGGAAGAGTAAACCGCATTGCTCAGAGATCTGTGTGTATGTGTGTGTGTGTGTGCGCGCGTGCTTGCATCTGTTTGTATGTGTGCCAGTGGATCCAAGGCTTACAGGTTAGCGATCCCTGGACGCCTCTGAATATATTTCATATACCGATGCATGCCGTATGGGTTTTAAATGGAGCCGTTAAATGCGCTCCCAAAGTAACTTGCAGAAACACAGAGAAGAAAAACAATGACGCATTCATCATCTATATGGAGTGAATGAAAAAGCTGCCGAGAGTTAAGGACACACCAGAGCACAGCGGGGGCGATTTTTAGTCTTAATAGCCATGTGGGGAAAGGTTGAGGGGGTTGGGAATCCACTCAAGCCCATGGATGAAATAGACACGGAGGCTATGGCAGTTCCCATAGGAACACTTTCGCCTGATGCCCAGTGCATCAGGGCTACAGGGATACTTTTTTACAACCTGTAAAAACAAACATCCAGCTGCTGACAAAGTACTTCTCAGCAGCTCTCAGAAGCTCTTTACCTTCTGTGGAACTCAACAGAGACACAAAATCCCGGCTGGCAGATACTGCACATACTATATATTGTTTGCACATTCTGCATTCAACCCATTCAGCCACTTTTTTCAACAGTTATTTTGTATGTATATAAATATATTTGTTTCTGTATTTATTGTTTATTTCAGATTCATGTTTAAAATGTATGTTTATGTATGCAACATTAATCAAGGCAAATTCCACATAAGGGTAACTTATTGTGGCAATAAACCCTTTTCTGATTCTGACTTCCAAAATAATTGCAACTGAGTTGTTTGACAAGCAAAAAGCACGTGGAGTTGAGCACCCGTATGCCCAATTGCAGTCTAAGCACGGATGCTTTATCAGCAGTCGTCTCCACCAAAGATGGATGTGTGTTGGAAGGACAAAAAACAGTAAAAAGCCTTATTTCTGGGAGCTGTCAGTCAGACTGGAGAAAAAGAAAGAAAAGCATCTGATCCCTGTGAGGAAAGACCTTATGGGCCTTTTCTTATCATTCCCTCTGAAATGGGGCATTCATCTTCGGAATTGAAATGTCTGGTTGGCTGACCTGCAACCAAACAGCGACCCCCATGATATGTATTTATAGACAATGGGTTTGGGCAGAGAGTTTCAGAGATGGTGCTGCTGTGGAAGGTGAGGGGTGTAGTGGTTTGTGTCTCCACAGCTGATAGGGTTAAAGAGATGACACAGCTTTACGCTGATTCAACAATCTGCTGGAGTTTGTTGGATTAATAGTTAGATTGGTTTGTGAATGGATCACAATTGATAGCATGGTTGTTGTTTTTTACCACAAGAATTTGACTTGGGTTTTAATTAGGGATGCCGATTTTTCTGACCGATAGCTGACCCTTGTTAGGTTAACAAGTCATTAGTGTGTTCAGGTTCCGCCCGAATTGTCGCCAGATGTGCCTCATTTCGGCCGGATGTCCGTCACCTTCCTCTTTCTTTGTGTTGGCGTTCTAACCTCCGGTGGATTTGTGAGGACTATGGTTAACTGCTCCTCAGATCTCTGCAGGGTAAATCCAGACAGCTAGCTAGACTATCTGTCCAATCGGAGTTTTCTGTTGCACAACTATTTTGCAGCGACTCTGTGCAGAGCTTAGCACCGCCCATGACGATTGTGATTGGTTTAAAGAAATGCCAATAAACCAGAGCAGGTTCTCCTCCCATCCCCGAATGCTGTGTGGACTAGCCAGACCCTCATCCAGCACACTGTGGTGGAAGGTCTGGTAATGCGAGACTAACCATTAACAGACACAAGGCAACACAGACCCAGTTCACCTGTCCAGGACACACAGACATACTTTCCGTGTTCAGCGTCCGCGGACACAATGTTCCATGCATTCTCGTGGACATTTGCAGCTACTTTCCTGGAACCGCTTGCAAATTGGCCGTCCGCGAAGCGTATGTCCGAGCCTGTCTCCACTGCATCAACCTGAGAGATGTGTGTCTGTGCCTGGCATACTCTGTGTGTAGGACGACTGATTTTTGTATAAAATGATTATTGCCGGTTTACAGTTAAACATTAACATTCTTAGTTTTAATAAAGCTGCTTTCTGAAACACAATTCAATGAAATGTGCTGGCAGTTTGACATGTTGGCCACTTTAAACACCACTCAACTTGAATGCTATAAAATTCACAAACACCACGGCAGCACAAGGTCGGTTTGCACAAAACACCCCATCTACGGACCACATCACAGCACCGGCCTTGTTCTTGTACCCTGCAGCCCCGGTACTTAGTTCTTGCTTAAGTAATGGGAACCTACAATTCCACGAGTACCTGGCTAACTTAGAACACAGTATTGCAAATAGAGATGCACCGATAGAACGGCCGGTGACCGGAATTGGCCGGTTTTCACTTGCTCGGCCATAATCGACCCATCACTCCTACTTTCATGCCACCTTGTATAAAAACCTGCAAAGAAAGCTGCCTCATCCTGCCTGAAGGAACTGTTAACCCGACAAAAATAATTTCAGCTTTCAATGGAGCGATTCAGTGTCCCATGATGCTCCAAAATCGGTTTCATAAACTCTCACTGACAAGAATAAAATAGTGGAGGAAACAGGGTAAGAACTTGCCATCCTTTCATATGTCGTCTTGAGCATTTGCACTTCTTGTTAGAGATTTGAACCAAGGACACAGCATTTTATTGAAGCTCTTATTTTTCATAATTCTGCCAATTGCTACTATTACTATTACTATTGCAGTAATAACATCGTACTCAATAAGTTATTTTCACCAAGTAAAAGAAGTCAAACAGGGGCAAGGAACGCGGCAATCATGATAAGACAGAGCAGAGAGAATGAGTTCAACTATGACCTGATAGTTTGCCTGCACATTATCCACATTTCAGATTGGACCTCCAGATGATGGTTTATAAAAATAAAAAAATAAAATACCCAAGTTATGATTAGAGATGTTCCTATACCGATTCCAGTATTGGAAAAGCCTAAAACTGCCTAAATTGCTTGTATCGGAGAGTACTAGAGTTTATGCACCAATCGGATACCACCTAATTTAGCTCAGAAGAAAATCTACTTCAAAGTAGTTTATTTATCTTCTTTTTCTGTTATGACAGACTGTCAAGCTGGATAATAAAAGAAAGTTCTATGGGTAATTGTTTGTGTTTGTTCATGTTTCACAAAAAGTGTAACCAGAGCCAAGCTGTACAACAAAGATATAAATCATATCACATACATACAGTAGTATACAGCTGTAAAAACATAATAAAATATATATGACACACTGGTATCAGATCAGTTAGATCATTAGCCAGCCCCAAATGACCACCAGTGCTAAAATGATAAGAATTGAGAAAAAATAGCAATTCAAATCTAACAAGTGTGTTTATCAGCATTTTACCCAACAACTGTTGAACAAGCAGAACATAAACTTGAATAGGAGCACTACTCTCGGTTTTACTGTCCGGAGTCGGGCTTTACCGGACTGTCGATAATTGTTATGGTGCTATTGAAATATGAATATTATTTTTTTAAGCAGTTTGGTTTATTGGTGCTTACTCAAGCACAATAAGCATTTTTGTTTATCAAATTTCTGCATAGATTTCTGTCAAATAAGTAACACACAGTTATTGCTTTTACTGTACGTAAACCGATCATGCTTGATGCTTTGTCACCCCCCACCTTCCCCCCGTCAAAAAAAAAAAAAAAAAAAAAAAGCCTATTTTCAGTCAGGAACATCCCTGCATACAAATTACAGTGCTTAACTTTTCCTAGCTTTTTGAACGTATGGTCATGAGAACAGGCTGCACTATATGTATTAAGGTGACACATCAGGTTTTTTAACCATTTATGTACTGTATGTGATGTTGTGTATCTATGTGATCGAAACAAACCAAACTAAAAAAGGGAAACAATAAAGCAGGTGTAATAGGCAGAGGCACAATGGTGGCATGATATGTTTGTGACTGCTTTCTGAATGTCAGCGATGACGTGGCGCCCCACGTGGCTGATTGGGTGCTGGGTGCTCTGTGGCGGGTTCACCCACAGGTTAAGCTTCCCTCTCTGCAGGAAGAGACTGATCGATGCAGTTCTTTATGTATCTATTTATTTATTTACCTAGAAGACAGAGTACTGCAGAAAGCACTTTGGACCTGTCAGAAACACGGTTCACATGCAATAAAAAAGACAATTAGTAATTTATTTATATAATATACATTTATGCATTTGAGCATTGTAATGGTTGTAGAATTCTAACATTCTGTTCAGTTTGGTATAAGCCTGTTTTTTACCCCTCTTTTCATTTCCCCCCCATCCTCTTATCCGTCCTAACATTTTTTCCCTCTTTCTGTTCCTGTCTCCCTTCATCTCCCTCTGTCCCTCCACCCCACCCCCCGCGCTCTCTCCTTTCACTGCCTGTTATCTCCACCATGCAGTTGACTGCTTCTGTCCTCTGGGTGTCAGCACTCGCCTTATCCTTCATTCAGCCGTGCAGCTTTGTGTGGACTAATCACCCCATTTTCTGCCCGCATTTCATGTTTTCCTGATGATTTTCCTCAGTCCTCTTGCCTCTGTCTTTATTTCATTTTCCTCACCCTCGTCTGCCTCCTTCCCCAGCTGCCTGCTTGTTTCCACAAAAGGTGTCAACTTCAACCTCATATTTCAACCCTCCTTTTTTCACACACACACACACACACACACACACACACACACACACACACACACAAACACACACACACAGCTCTTATATATAGGGTTGCTGCAGATTTATTGATTGAGGGTGTGTGTGTGTGTGTGTGTGTGTGTGTGTGTGTGTGTGTGTGTGTGTGTGTGTGTGTGTGGGTTGGTGGGTGGTTGGGTGAGAGTCAGTGGGGTGGGGGGTGTTAGTGGCAGCTATTGATGATTTCAAAGCTGCAGAAACTGGAGCTGTAACAGGAGTTGCCCGTCCACTCATCCCACCGCTACGAAAAAGAGTGAAGGTGACTTTCAGGAAGTTCATTACAGACACACACACACACACACACACACACACACTAGAGTTGGGCGATATGAAGAAAATTAAATATCATGATATTTTTGACCAAATACATGGATGTCGATATTGCGGCAATATTATAGGGTTGACTATTGGTGCTTTCACAAAATATTAAAATAATGTTGAGTTAAATAATCAATGACTGGATACAATGACTAAATGGGCAATGGCAAATAATAGTAGTAAGTAAGTCTGGTAAGTTCAGAAAATGACATCACTTTACTGTAATGCAGCCTTTAAATCCAGGAAAAAGACAACACTTGTGTAATTTCAAGATATAGCGATATCCAAAATGTAAGACAATATCTAGTCTCATATATCGATGTCGATATAATAGCCCTAACACACACACACACACACACACACACACACACACATAAATAATTCCACATATTCCCATTAATAGGTTCGTATGGTATCCTAGTCGTTTCAGCAGCCATTGCAGTTGAGTTTAGCCGACAAAAGGTGACCGTCCTGCAGTGACGACAGTTAAGGTTAGACACCGAAACCACTAGTTGAGATTAGAAAAAAAGATTGTGGTTTGGATTAAAACATTAGTCCCCTTAAGAAGTCCTCGCGGGTCACAAACGCGTTTTGGATTTTGACGCTGAGAGACACTGACCAAGCATCGGTATTTTACGAGTTGGGAGTAAGAATGGGTTGGTAGCCTACATGCATGCCCTCAGTGAACTGCAAATCCTTGCAATGCACACAAAGAGGATTTGAAGGGAGAATGTGTGTGTTTGGAAGAGAGCTGAAGGTCAAAGTAAAGCTGGGGTTTTGGTAGGTGAAGCAGGAAGGATGGGTTTTAGCATTATTCAGGTGACTTGGACTCAGGGTGCCACCAGGGGTGTTCTGACAAAAGGCCCCTTCTGAATTATTGAGAACGTAATGCCCTTGCAGAGGGAGAAAGACAACACTGCGTTGTTATCCCCACATACACACACACACACCTCCCTGAGTCTGATTATTGGGCAGAAAAGACAAGGAAAAAAAGTTCCTAGTCTTTTTTTTTTTTTTTTTTTTTCTGCAGAAGAATGAATCTTATCTGTAAATGGACCCCACCCCCCTTTTTCTCTCGCCTTGCCAAAGCCTTTATTTGACAGAAGGAGCCTCTGTCCTTTGCTCCAAACTGCAGTTAATCTTCCTCTGTATCCATAAAGCATATTTGTTCACAATAAACCCAGAATGGTTCGGGAGAGAAGCTGAAGGTTATTCTGCTGCATCAGGCTCACTTTAGTCTCACAAAACACGGGAATTGTAGAAAAATATGCATTTGGTTTGCTGCTCTATGATGCCTGATTAGAAAAGCAAACGGGAGGCTAAGGGGTGTCATCTTATCGATAATAACTGTGTACAACACTTGTTTTTACAAGCTAAATATTGAGAGTCCCAAATTTGGTATACTTAACAAATGTACGTGACATTATTTTAAATAATTTCAACAATGAATGTATTCAAAGAAATCAAATAGTGGTCATCAGGGCCAGAGAACAGTCAGGAACCAAAAGAAGACAGAACACAGAAGAAAGGTCCATTTCTGAATTGTAAATAAGGTCAGAGGTTTGGAGCAATGTGAGTCCAATGTGAAGATAAATAATGGTCAATAAGTTGGCAAAAAAAAATTGGTAAGGTATTAATGCTAAAGGTCTTATTATTAACAGATTCCATTTAAAGACCAAAACCAACAACACGTCTTTATACTTTGACTTCCCTACCCTGTCTGTGGTAACCTACTCAGCTCACAAATTCATTTTAATTTTTTTTAAAGGTTCAGTAATTTCTTTAAACAGCTGCTCACTGTAGTTTTTATCAAAGGAGGAAATAGTGCTTTTTGGGATCTCATCACTGAAACGGCCCATTTGTGTGATGCCCTGTTGTGTTCTTTTACCCCCCAATGTAGCGCAGACTTTAAATTTCACAATGACTGATGATGTTTTCCGTCAGTTTTCCGTCAGATCGTTTATAGATCTCAACGTTTCCGAGCGCACTTGAAGGCAGCTTTATTTCACAGGAGAGAGAGAAAGAAAAGAGATGAGCGAGACATAGCGAGTGCTTTTGTTGTTGCAGGAAACAGTCATCTATTATCCAAACTCCCGGGCAGTTCAGTGCTTGTGTTTTAAATCTTTGTTGTGGCAGCAATAGAGGCATGGTGTTTCCTGTTTCCTCTACGGGATTCTCACACCACCTCAAACCATTGTCAAAACACACTGACAAGTCTGATCTTCGGTTACATGACCACTGCAGTGTAACGTGGGGTTGCGTTTCTTTAAAAGTTGAGTCGGCCTCAACTTTCCGCTGCGTTTGTCGGCTGTCGGAACATGGTCTAAAGCTGGCATGGATGAGTGCATATCTTTTCTACTTCTAGTGGAGTTTGTGCTGTGTTAACTGACTCACCCAGTCGCTGTTTCAATTCCCCTTCTAGAGCCAGGCCTGCTAGCTTTTGGTGTCTCCCTCGTCGAGACGGCCTCTCTGCCGTCGGGTCTGGAACCGCCCGCTCTGTGGTGTTCAGGTTTTAAAAAGGTGTATTCACAAATAGTGTTTTCCGTGTGGTCGCGTTTCAGCTGCATGCTTGCTTCCGTCTTACTCCATCCGGAATCAATCTCAGTGTCTCTTGCCTGCCGGTTAGGCCAGGTTTAATTAGAGTCACACAAACACGCCCCCTCATATGTCACATGTCAGTACTGACCCTATTGGCGCTAACTACATTCACTAAAAGAAGACCTGTCGTAACACTAAAGGTGCTTTATTGTCACATACACGTAGCCTTATTCATTCTCTGCATTTAACCCATCCCTCAAGGGAGCACTGAGCAGCCAATAACAGCACCCGGGGACCAACTCCAGATGTGAGCCAGGGCCTTGATCAAGGACACTGACTGGAGAACCTACTACATGTTTCTGATGGTGGGGGAAACCAGAGCAAACAGAGGAAACACACGCAAACATGGGGAGAATATGCAAACTCCACACGGAAAGGCCCGGAACGACCTGGATTCGATCCTAAAACCTTCTTGCTGTGAGGCCACAGTGCTAACCATTGGGCCACCATGCTGCCTACTACTTATTCATTGTAACGGAGGAACATGTCATGATGTGTTTTTTAATAGTTTAGAGCTCTATGGCATTGAGGAATATTATATATCAGTCTTTGCGCACACACACACACACACACACACACACACACACCCACACACACACACACACACACACACAATACTTTAGTTTGTAGGACACTAACCACCCCCTAACTAAAACCACACACATTCAACCAGACAGCATGCGGTGTGAGCTCACAGGTTGAATGTGTATCTCTCTGTTCTCTCTTCTCTTCAATAACTTTAAAAATGACATCTTCCTTCAGCCATTACCAATAAAGTATGCACGTCACTGTATGACGGTGACAACTTGTAGCCATGGAAATGACATTATGCTCCTATGACTGGACTGGCATGAATGCACACAAAGGCAGCTGTCGTCTCGCAGTCTGCAATGCTTGTCACCTTCTTTAACAAATGTGTGCACCAGAAAATATGTCCCTACATAGCATAATAAATCACACATTGATCTGCACTTTGGTCCAGACTAAAGCCCTCTAAAGTTCATTAATTTCACCATAACATGAAAGTGTTCAACAGAACAGTCAATCAACAATTAAGCACCAAAGATTTAGCTATCCCTAGAGCACAGGTGTCAAACTCAAGGCCCGTGGGCAAAACCCGGCCCCTTGCAGATTTTGATCTGGCCCGCATATCGCTTTAGGTTCACAATACATTTTGGCGGGCCTAATTGTGCAACACACCAAAAAGTTTTTCAAACTGCAATTGCGCTACACTCAATGCCGATTTTGGCAGATCTTCAGACTCAGAAATTCCCCCTCTGGGGAGTTTGCATAATCAGGCTATGAAACAGGTTGTTGTGAGTCAGCTGTGTGGTAGCCTACTTTTAAAAACGTAATCTTTGTTTTTGTATTTAATGGGTTGGTTTTATGCTAAAATCTATGATGGTTAAGGAACTTTTTTTGGAACATTTTTGGGGCATTATGTGGACCAAACTGTAAGTGAGACAGCTGTTATGAGACATGCAATAATACAGTCACAGATATTTGACTTTTCCAAAATAAAAGCATGTCAATAAACTCTACATGTCTGGCCCTTGATGTAATTCTCATTTTCCAGTGGGGCCCTTAGTGAAATTAATTACAGTACCAAACATTTAAGGTTTGTCTGGAAGGACTTCATTCCTACCAGAATGGTTTATCCCCCTGGGGGCATGAATGTGCTCAGGAAAAGTTAAGGCAATATGTATATTGGACTATGAGATAATAAAGTAAGGTTACTTTTAATGTCTTCCATAAAAGAATATGATCTTGGTTAAGAAGAATTGCTGCAGAAAACGACAGACATGTCACTAAATACACACTTAATAAAAAGTAAATAAAAGCACACAAACACGTTTCTGTACCAACATAAACAGATCAAACTATTCACAAAAGACATACTGGTTGTTAAGAACTTCAAGCATTCTAAATTCATACACCTCCGAATAAATTCAAGCATTCAGGCACCCATTACTCTCACTTGACACGTGACAACCAAGCACTCAGTTGGTTGAAACCAGTTTCTAAATGTAACTGATTGAAGGATAGTTCAATGTTTGTAACCCTGTGCTGCTTACCAGAATTAGCTTATTTTAATTAGCATTATCTTATACTTCAAGTTCAATGCATTAGAACGGTCAGATGCAAGCAACCCGGTCATTCAATAGTTGTTTTTTTGTATTTCATCATCATTATTATTATCAAATTAAGTTTTATCTGTTACACTTATGTTCCACCACTGGCAAGTAAAACATCATGCATTTATCAAGCATTTAGCCCCTGATGTGATTTTAGACTATGTTTCCACAAAATATGGTCTGGGAAAAGTCCTAACCCTGGCCTAAAATAGCCATTTTGTACGATGCCTACTTCTATTAATCTGCCTCTGAAGCTCTCTCAGTTTGGATTGTATTTTACATTTTCATGTTCATAATAACCAGGGCTGTTTGGAAATGAAGAGACATTTGAATGTGAATTTGTCTTGAAAAATCAATAAAGTGCAACAACCTTCTCACTGACTCTTCGGATTTAATTGGGGTCAGGGGTCAACACCTACAAGATAGATAGATAGATAGATAGATGTTTATTGTCATTGTATGCGATGCAACAAAATGCTGTTGGAGCAATCCTCTCCAAATAGCAGCATAGAGTAAAAAAATAAAGATATACACCTATATACACATACACATCCATACACATACATATACATATGTACATACGTATACAGAGTAAAGAAGATAAAAATATATATACACATATATATGCACATACATACACATATACATATATATACACATACACACGCATACACATATGCACATACACTAACACATTCTCAATAAATAGATAAAACAGCTAAAAACGGTCACAGCAGTTATTGCACAGTCCGATTGCACTGAGGGGGTAAGAGGGTGTAAGAAATGTGTGTATTTTTAGTTATTTATTTAATTTTTTATGTTTGTTTGCGTGGATGGATGTATGATTTTTGTAATATGTTCACAGCTCTGGGGAAGAAGCTGTTCCGGAGTCTATTTGTGCGTGTGCTGGGGGTTCTCAGTCAGCCTGAGGGGAGGGTGGTGAACAGGGAGTGTCCGGGGTGTGAGGTGTTCTGCCTGATGTACAATAGGACTTATGTGCAAGGGTCAATTATTGACAAAGACACCTACTGTATTTACAGCAGCAGTCCTGTACAGACTCTTCCCCCAAATCAGTCGAGCTGGACATAACCAAATCTGATGTGTATATGTTGCTTGGATCTCCATGACAACATGCAACCTGCTCATTGTGCTCATAAGGAGTAGGACTTTTGATATGTTAAGTAGTCAATATCTATAAGCAGCTTTATGTTTGCACTAGTCTCACATTGCCAGAACTACCATCACAGCGCTGTGTCAGTGCTGACATATGGTATGGCTACACCACCTATCTCTTCTGGGATAGGGGAACATAATATAAATGTATTTCTTTAAACCAATCACAACCTTCCTGGGTGGCGATAAGCCCCAATAGTGGAGATAGCGAAAAGGGAGGGACATAAGATTAGATTAGATAGACTTTATTGATCTCAAATTGGGAAATTTTGCCCTTTGCTTTTTAGTTTATATATAAATGATCTTCCAGACAGTTGCAAAAAGTTTAAATCAGGGCTCCAGACTAACTTTTTTCACTAGGAGCACAGTGGCCCCCAACTGAAAATTTTAGGGGCACAACCAGAAAATTTGGGGGCACACACCGTAAATCAACATGCTAACCAAATATTCACATTTCTACTAATTTCCACTGTATTACTAATAAATACTTACTTGATAATAGATGCAGAAATTACAGTGTGCTGTTTCAAATTCAGTGTCACTTTTGAAGATGCAACATATAAGGTAAAATGACAGCCCCATCGCTGTCATGACAGTAAAAAAAAAAAAAAAAAAAAAAAAAAAAAAAATATATATATATATATATATATATATATATATATATATATATATATAATATATTGTTGTATTTGTATATTATTTTTTAGTCTGTTTTATTTTCATCATGACCGTTTTTAATTGCTCTTTAATGTCTCATGTAAAGCATTTTGAATTGCCTTGTTGCTGAAAGGTGCTGTATAAATAAAGTTGGCTTGCCTTAGAACCTCAGCCTTTCAGGGCAGAGAAACCACTGTTGTGCCTGGCTGCTGGTTCCGAGGAAGTGTAACGTTAACAGCACCGTGACCGCTTTATATCATATCGCAGCAAACGCTGTCTGCGTGAAGTTATGAAAAACTGTAACCACACTTGAAACCACTTTATCGGCATTTCCGTGACTCACTGTGACTTCAACAAAACTGCAGAGCCGACGTAGTTTGCGTCGTCTGCAGCTCTGCGTGTCTGCGAGTGTGTGTGTGTTTGTGTCGGAGCACCGCTCTTTGTCAATTTTCAGAGAACAAATAAGCTTGCGCTTATGCGCTCTCAGGTACCGAAAAAAAAGGGGGCAAATTTACTGGTCGCACATGTGCGACTGGATGTAAAATTCAGTTGCACACTCTCAAATTTTGGTCGCTAAATGCGACCATTTGGTCAAAGTCTGTAAATGCCAAATGTATGCAGATGATACAATTATATATGTCTCAGCAAAAAACCCTCAGATTGCTGCTGAGATGCTTTCAAAAGAACTGGATGGTGTATCACAATGGCTTCGAAATAATCATCTGACCCTGAACTATGATAAGACAGTCTCTATGTGCTTTTCAATTAAAAGAAAGGTCAATGAAAATTTTAGAATAAAGATTGATGAGAAGGAGATGGATGAGGTACGTGAATTTAAGTTTTTAGGGTTTACTTTAGATTCTCATCTTAAGTTTGATAGTCATGTAAAGAGAGTGTGCAGAACTGTCAAGACAAATTTAAATTGCTTCCGATTAATAAGACAATATATACCCATTAAGGCAGCACAGCAGTTTATGCATTCTATGATATTTTCTAGAACTAGAGGCACAATAAGTGGTAACTGTTTGGCCGCAAAACGTAGAATAACATTTTGACATCATTTTCAGCAAGAGGCATAAAATTGTGGAACACTTTACCATTAGAAATTAAAACATTGACTGAACTCAAGGTTTTTCATACACATTTAAAGCAATGGCTGAAACTGAAACAACTCTGTGACACAAGATATAAGATAAATTCATAAAACATGCATATGTTAGCATGCATAGACATATGCATACTTTTGTGTTCTTGTATTGTTAAATGTGTCTAAACTCTGTTTTATAGTGATTTTTACATTCATTAAGTTCATATTTTATTTCATGTATGGGATGTATTTATTGTATGTATTTTAATAGCTACAAATTTTATATTAATACTCTGTAATTTCTGTTTTAATTTTAAAAGCCTAACCAGGGACAGGGGTTGCAAATTAGTCATGGCTATAAACCTGTATGCATGGCATCTACTTTTTATTCTTTATAAAGCAATGTTCAATGCATTTGTCCCTGCCAAATAAACATTAAATAAAAAAAAAACAATGTCAGTGCTACATCAGCAAAATATCAGAAACACAGCACACATAGCGAATACAGTATACAATAAATAATTAATAGGATAGAATACAATAACAACTATTCAAAAATAAAGATACAAAAATACAAAGGAAAGAATGTACAAACATATTTACAAGTTGGGAATAAAAATGTACAACTAGTTAAATAGTATTTATACATGTGTAAGTAAAACCTATGTTTTTGCAAGTAGCACTTAGTGCAGTATTGTGATGTATATAAGTCTTATATAACACTCAGTGATGAAGTGTTAAAAAGTGTTATTGCCTGTGGTAGGAATGTGCCAGATGTCAGGTTTTATCCCAGCAATATACATCCGTTGATCCAGACTGTTTGCACTGTTAGTGGGAATGACCATACTACTGGTCCAATGGGTTGCTGTTGTTTGTGTTGTTTTTGGTGGTGGTTGGGCTTCCAGTGGATAATAGGGTCAATTTCTGCATACACTGGGCTGATTATGCACTGATTGAGTGTGGTCACAGAAACATGAGCAAATCCAATTTCACAGCCAGCAGTAAATACTTGGGCCACACTCGGCCAGTCTGCTGACAACAAAGAGATATTGCCTGTGATCATTGGGGCCTGTTAATTTCATCTATGAAGGGAAATGAAATAGTTATTTTGACTTTGTTCACTGGAATCTGTCTCTTTTAATCCATAAAGTTTGACTCATCACACGTGACATGGTGAGATTACACACAGCTGTGGAGGAATTGAAATTGTGTGTGTGTGTGTGTGTGTGTGTGTGTGTGTGTGTGTGTGTGTGTGTGTGTGTGTGCATATATGACTGAATCAACTGCCCTCCACAGTGCCGACCCTCTTCCCGACCCTCAGCCCAAATTAAAGTGACTTGCAAGTAATTATGAACGTGTGTCTGGATGTTGGCCAACTTCATGTTCTATTCATGCAGATTAATACATATTTGCGGTTGCCTGTGGGGGTTGAAAGGCATCTGTCTTTAGCATTAAACATTCATGAGTGTGCAGGACAAAGAGAAAGAGAGCTTTTTAGAGCAGCTCTTTACCCGCTCCTCTTCCTATCAGCACACATCTTAATGGAGCGCATTAAATCAGAATGGCCAAACAGGGAATTTCCCAATGACAATGGCATTCATCACACCTCTGTTTTAAAGGGAAAATCTCCCCTCAGATTACCTCAGTCTGTGTTACTTAATGAAGGAATTGTGTTCCATGTTAATCAAGTCTGCTTCATTTTCTTCATTAGGTTGTTTTCTACTGCCATTTATATGCTTCATGCATATATATCTTCAAGTTCAGCTGCCAGCAAAATATACAAAATACAATATTTTAATCATGTATTTGAATGAACCAAAAAATAAAATATGATTTGTATTTGAACCCCAGCTTAAAATAATAGAAATAATAAGTCTAAACTGAGTCCAAGTAAACCCTATTTAACTTGTAATGGTTTGAGTGGAAGTCAATAGTGACAGTACAGTGGGAGGTAAGTGAAAAAATGCATGTGCAACAATTGCACTGGACCATATTTAATGATTTTCTTTAAAAGATTATACTTCTATATTACTGTATATTAGGGGTGTCACGATTTTAAATAACAAATTTATCAAAATGAGTTTTTGATTTAGACCAGGGGTCGGCAACCTTTTTGATATGAAGTGCCCTTTTCAAAATGTCTTGTTTATTAGTGTGCCATGTTAACATTAATTTTTTTTATGACATCACATCAAAATGTAATATCCAGGGAATCTGTAATAATCAGGACCTTGTAATTATTATTATTATTGTATATTATTATTATGGAAACATGGTTTTAGTATGCAGTCCTGATTGGTGGAAAATGGGCTGACAAAAATATCACTGTCAAAGAGCCTGAAGCGAAAAGTTGTGGAAAAGCCCAGCTTTAATGACAAATGGACTGATAAGCAGGTCCTGTATGCCTCATTTTCAATGAAACAATGCTGTGGCAAAATAATAATAACACAACCAGCATCATTATCAAGAATGAAGAACACGAACATAACGATTGCGTCATTCACGTGCATATTAAGTAGCCACATGTATTTATTTTGGTCTTATAATGCATCCATATTTACCGCTCCAGCGGAGAGGATGGTTTCTTCAGACAGCTTAAGTTTATAAGAATTTGTCCAAATTTCAAGATTCCCTGCAAACTAAGAAAAATTGACTACAAACCGACAGCTTTCGTTTTAGCTTGTTTTGTAAAAATTAGCTATTTGCAGAGTAGAGCTGTGTTTGTGTAAAACAGTGCGGTTGACAAGAGTGGACTGAGCAGACAGAGCAGATTGAAATATCGCTTTCTACATGTTGATGCCGGTCTACACAGGTGAGTGCACTGATAAGTATTGACTTTTAACTCACGAAAGTTTAATTTAGCCTCCTTACAGACTAGCGTTAGTTCATCTGCCCCAGCGGCCGTTGGTAATCCTCTCTGTATTGTTCCCAGTCAGAGATATGAGTCAATCAAACTACCGTAAATAACAGGTTGCGCTGGCGCGATTTATGTTTTCCTCCGTGGGTGCTCACGCGCACACAGCAAAAAAAAAAAAAGTAGTCAACAATGTTTGCATTTCAGAACCTTAGGAAATGGACAGCGGCCGACACGAACACACACGCCGTAAAGTAAGCTAGCTTTCAACTCAGGACAGCGCCACTTCTCACAGATAGGATTGGAGATGAGAAGTTTAATCAGCTTCGTGGGAAATTATAAATCAGTGCCACCGACATGACCAATCACACTATGACAGACGCTCCACTTAGCACCACCTGCAATGTTTAATATTAAATTAATATAAAAATGAACTGGCAGTCTGGCACATGTGGGTGCTCAGTATTTTTCGTGGGTGCTCAAGCTCCGGAGCACCCACGGTATCGGCACCTATGAGGTCGGCAACTGTGAACGTTGTAATTTGGCTTATTATGAGAGAGTGCTTCAGCATTTCAACCATGATTTCAACACATCAATAACTCTCTTGCACACATATTGCCAGCGTGCCAATGGTCAAGGTCCCGCGTGCCCATGGTGGCACGCGTGCCTAAGGTTGCCAACCCCTGATTTAGACTAGCAAAATCAAAAGCAGGATCTGTGGTTCCCCCAGTATTTTTTGTCTTCATGGTGCGTTCATGTGCACCTCATTAAACTAATGGTGCATCCAATTGCACTTTGTCAATTTTGAGAAACTCAAACTGATGTTGTACCCCTCTGCCATCTAGTCACTCTTATTGTGTCACTGCTGAAAAAAAAACTTTTAATCAAAAATTGAATGGAATTGTAACCTTAAATCAAATCTTGAATTTGGAGAATCATGACACCCCTGTGTTATTTGTATCTGTTCAGAGAGCATCATCACTGCGTATTTTAATAATGTATTCAAATTAGTTATTACCCCTTGTATACATATGCCACTCAATGCCGTTTAAATATTGGAACTATGATGTTACTTAAATATACATAACTGTGTATAAGTGTATAAGTGTGACCCAAGTGGTCCCAGAGGGTCAAAGAATGATTTCAGGAATAAGAAAGACAAAATATATTTCTGTTCACATACACGCACATACAAGTCTTTCACCAGACTTTGATGAAATTGGAAACCTCTTTGGTCTCCTGACCTGTTGAGACACTCAGTAAAGGCAGTCCACTCTCTGATCAACGGTTGACAAATAATGCAGTGCTATATAAAGGACCACTGCTGTTTGCGTGTGTGTTTCCAGGTGGCTGGAGTGTGTGGGGTCAGTGGGCACAGTGCAGCAGTGAGTGCGGAGGCGGGGTTCAAACCCGGACTCGGACCTGTCGGTCACCTCCGGAGGAGTCGTACCTGTGTGAGGGTGTGGTGGAGGAGGGCCGGCCATGTAACTCACAGACCTGCACCGGTGAGCTCCTCGTTATCTGTGTGCACTTGTATTTATGTTTCTATACATCCTGTCAGCGAGTGACCTTTTATACTTAGTGGTGAAATATGAGCGCCAGGTGTGTGCAAATGTGTGTTTAAAACTACTTTTTATATTTTGTTTTCCATCTATTTATTTTATCTTGTTCATTCGCTTGCGTATCCATCCTCTATAAGTCAGTGTTTTGACTTAAGGAGTGCATGTTGGAAAGGGGACTTTGATCGATGAGAAAAAATAATGACATGGTCAACCGTTTTTCAAGACCATGCTTGCACAGTATGTCAAAATCATTACACTCACAAATGGATAAAAGGACACAGAAAATCAACTTTGGAGCGCTATTATGTAGTGTTTTTACTGAGTTGTTCTCCTGCTTAAAACTTTCTTCATTTGTACAGAACTAGCAGTATGTTTCTGTTTGACAAATAGCTCAGCAGATTGTCGTCACTCTAGATGTGTTCATGTGTTTTTATTCCAGTTAGTCATGCTATCAGAGACATTTGAAGACTCAGATAAACATTAAACACAATACAACAGCTGAAATCATCAAAAATTAGCACTCCACACATTTACACCACATTTACACCAACAGCACAACAAAAGTCCCAAGTTTGGCTGATGCTGTTCTGGGTGACCAATCACGTCACGGTTGTGTCCCAAATATAAGCCGTTAATGAAGGACCTCTGGTTGCTAACCCCCGCCCCCTCCTCCCCCCCGGCCTTGCCTCACCCCCCTTTAGGCAAAGGTCGCCATCTCTCTCGCAGCCAATCGCTTCGCTCGGTGGACAGCCGCAAGCGTGATGACGTAGACAAGCCCCGCAGTGGACAGCAGAGCCCTCAGACAGGTAAGACAACGGGACGCAGAGGGATCCCATGCATCAGTCACTGTGGCAGCTTGGGTGACCACCACACTTGTACAATATATACATAACGACGACCAAAAAACAAGAAAGTTGCACTTACTTTTAATGTACACATCAATCAAAATCTCCCCAGGTAGTGCCTCGTCCGCAATGGACTAATTCCAACATGGACCCTGACTGAACATAGTGAACATAGTGTATTTTTATGTAAGGTCATAACAGTACACTGTGCCCTGTCTGTAAAACACTATATTAAACGGAGTCCTCCCTCTCTGTTTAAGTGATACCCCACCCAAAATCAGGAATAGCAAGCACTCAATCCTCTGTAGGCTAAAAGGAATAGTTCAAGAAATTGGGACGTATGCTGATTCTAAATTGTATACTTTGTCTTTCCACGAGTTAGATACCAGTCTCATGGCTGTGTGGTAAATATGTAGTGAAAATTAGGTGTTTAGCCTAGCTTAGCATAATAACAAGAAGCAGGAAGAAACAGCTAGGCTGGCTTTGTCCAAAGTACACCTACCAACACCTCTAAAATGTCCATTATCTTTTGGGCATTGTTTGCCTTTATTTGATAGGACAGCTCAAGACAGAAAGGGGGGAGAGAGAGGGGGAAAGACATGCAGCGAAGAGCTGCGGGTCGGGATTGAACCCGGCCGCTGAGTTAAGGACTGAGCCTTAGTACATGGGGCGTACACTCAATCAGGTGAGCTACCGAGGCGCCCCAGTAAAGCAGTAAAGCAAATTGATGGGCAGAGGAAACATGGATCATGTTGAAGGAGTGGCTTCTATGGATTGTCAACCACAAAAACCTTTTCATTTTGTCACTATTGGAATCCATTTTAACTAATATGAATCTAACGTGCCTACACTCAATGCACTTTGGAGAGAAGTACAAACCTTTCAAGCCTACAGGTGTGCAGGTTTGATACAAAACAAACATTTTGTGTGAAGTATCACATTATTTTGTCAATCAATTCCCCACCTCCTGTTTAGTTCTTTTCTCCCTGCTTCCCCAGCTGTGACTGCCCAATTTTCCCTAATTGGTCAACAGACCCATCAAATAGTTAGGTAGTCATGGCCATTAAAAAGATACCTGACATATCCTAAGCCAGTGGCATACACTTCCCCTTGAAGTTAATGCAAAGGATATGACATCAGAGCCCCGCAGATGAAGTAGGACAAACAGAACAGAAGCTGGGGTCCATTTCAGGGGCCACCTCCTATGACGGTCGCAGTGTAGGAAGTTGGACAGAACATTAGATGGGCTCCTTTCCAAATGAGATGGTCTACAGAGGATAAAGGTCTTCTGGAAAGCTTCTATCAATGTCTTCTCAATTGGTCAGCGTGCAATGGTTTGGAATACTGAGGCCATCAAGGACCACCAGTCATGTCTACAAAATAAGGTCTCATATCAGCCACATTTGGAGGAACCTTTGGAAAGGGACAGCCTGATCCACATGTTTGGAAATATTAGGCCTTTAAAGGAGGTGGCCACTAAAATGTGGCACAGCTAAAATCTACCCTTTATCACTCCACAACCCTTCTTCTTTTGGCCTCATAGGCTGCATCCTGCATGATAATTAGTTATGGCCCTGTCCTTTCCTTTCCCTCTTTTTTCTCCCTCTATCCTCCTATCCTTTACCCACCCTACCTCCTCAGTAGACTCAGCTTCAGGTGAGGAGTGGTCAGCGTGGAGTGTGTGTTCTGCCACGTGTGGGGAGGGCTGGCAGAGTCGCACTCGTTTCTGTGTGTCCTCCTCCTACAGCACCCAGTGTAGTGGGCCACTGCGCGAGCAGAGACCTTGCAACAACTCTGCTATTTGTCCAGGTAAGCCCCCCGTCCCTTCCACCACTGCCACCTTCCTGCGCTCGCCCAGCCCTCTCCTGGACCCTGCCTCACCCATACAAGACCCACCTGACTCCCCTCAAGTTCTGTGGCCCCAGGGTTGATTTCTACCCTCACTTTGCCTTCAGTTTAGAATGACTCCCACTACCATAGCAGAGATTCAACGGTGTTCTCAGGCTCTCCTACATGCAGACAGGCAGGGAGACTCCTCACTTAGAAAGCGATACTATCCCAGGACAATGGCTCGGCGTGGATGATTCCAGTAAAGCTAAACAGCAGAGTCTTTATAATAGTCAATAAAGTTCAGTGTCTCAGTTAAGTTCTCTTGTGTTGTTTTGGTGTATTAAGATGGCCTGTGTTAGCCCGTCTATAAATCATACCATAACTGCTCTGATTGCAGTGCACGGCGCTTGGGACGAGTGGTCGCCGTGGAGTTTGTGTTCGTCGACCTGTGGCCGAGGTTACAGGTCCAGAACGCGAACCTGCACCCCCCCACAGTTTGGGGGAGATGCCTGTGATGGCCCAGAGAAACAGACCAAATTCTGCAACATAGCTGTCTGTCCAGGTAAGGAACACAATAATTAATTATTTATTTATTTAACAAAACTATGGAAAAAGTAGCGTATGTCACAAAAAAATTCAAACAAAAGGGTTAAGCCTAAAAAAATAATAAACGGATCCAAGTGGCCACAAGGGTGCACATGACATTAATCTACAGGTATCCAAGAGGGTCTGACTGTTTGTATTCCAAAATGTATGACTGTGGGAACTGTACGCACATTGTTCTACACCAATATTAAAGCAATTGCTGTTCATTTAGAGATATTTCTGGTGGAGCAGTAGTCTATAGCCACGAAATTCCGCCGAATTTCACTCTTTTCGGCCGGATGTCCGTTACCTTCCTCTCTTTGTGTTGGTGTTCTAAACTCCGGTGGATTCATGAGGACTATGGTTAACTGCTCCTCAGCTCTCTGCAGGGTAAATCCAGACAGCTAGCTAGACTATCTGTCCAATCTGAGTTTTCTGTTGCACGACTAAAACAACTTGTGTAAAAGTTGCTGAAAGAGGGAGAGTGCACTCTCTCTCTCTCTTTCAGCAACTTTCTCGCTCAACCCACAGTTGTTTAAATGCTGTTCAGTTTGGTTAACAGGGCTCCACAGCGCTGCAGAGGAGGGTCTGGCTAGCATAGGTTTAAATGGAAAGGGGATAATTAGCCACTGTATAATGAAGAATATGACAAAATTAACTGCGTCGAGCTACCAAAGCTTGTGTGTCGCTATCAGCAACACAGAAACATTATCGACCGGAATTGACGCAACACGCTTACTGCCGCACGTCAGCACATCAGCCAAGCAGGACTCAGGACAGCCAAGACAGTGTAGCCAGTTATATGTTACTGCACACAAAGAATACAAGATTTCATATGTCCAAGTGGAAATAATCAGCAGTGAGCACTGAGTGGATATGGAAAGTGTCCTCATGAAATGCAACTCTTAACTTTATTCCTAAATTATCTTTGAATTTTTATATACACTGTAATCTATAATGCACCAAATCAGGGAGAGTGACATTTCCCGTGTACTGTCTTTTCTGTTTGCCTGTTGTTGGTGACCCTGGATATTCTCAGTGGATGGAGTGTGGAACGAGTGGTCCAACTGGAGCTCCTGTTCCGCCTCCTGCTCTAATGGGACCATGCAGAGAACCAGGGAGTGTAACGGCCCCTCGTACGGAGGCTCCGAGTGCAGAGGAGAATGGCTGGAGACTGTTGACTGCTTCCTTGGGGAATGCCCAGGTATGTAAGAGACAGGGCCACAGCCAGAACAAACTATTTACTATGGTCCAAAATGTATTTCTTGCTCTTTGACAACAGATTTACTGGAAGCTACTGTACCATATATAAACTGACTATTTAATCATACATGAATTAACTTTTAGAATGGATTTAATCGAGACACCGAAATGGATGCCAGTATGATTCTGAATGCCAAATGGTTCCACTGACAAGACCAAAGTGATCGGTGCGTTTTGTCGTTGTGAACTGAGCTATCATCGCAGCACGTCCAGTCTGAAATACCACTTGATGGCCAAGCACACAGCTGTTTCGAATTCTCCGCAGGCGAAGCCAGGCGACAAAAGCACAAAGCAAGCCGATCCACTTTTCCATGTTGATAAGAGCATTAAAATAATAAATGGGACAAAAAAATAATGGGACAAAAAAAAATCAAGGGACATTAAGAATAGATAAAAATGTGTGATTAATTGCGATTAATAAATTATTAATTATACTATATACAGTACAGGCCAAAGGTTTAGACACACCTTCTCATTCAATGCGTTTCATTTATTTTCATGACTATTTACATTGTAGATTTTCACTGAAGGCATCAAAACTATGAATGAACACATATGGAATTATGTACTTAACAAAAAAAAGTGTGAAATAACTGAAAACATGTCTTATATTTTAGATTCCTCAAAGTAGCCACCCTTTGCTTTTTTTGATAGCGCTGCAAACCCTTGGTGTTCTCTCAATGAGCTTCATGAGGTAGTCACCTGAAATGGTTTTCACTTCAAAGGTGTGCTTTGTCAGGGTTAATTAGTGGAATTGTTTCCCTTTATTAATAAAAAGCAAAGGGTGGCTACTTTGAAGAATCTAAAATATAAGACGTTTTCAGTTATTTCACACTTTTTTGTTAAGTACATAATTCCATATGTGTTCATTCATAGTTTTGATGCCTTCAGTGAGAATCTACAATGTAAATTGTCATTAAAATAAAAAGGAAACGCATTGAATGAGAATGTGTGTCCAAACTTTTGGCCTGTATTGTACTGTATATATATATATATATATATATATATATATATATATATATATATATATATATATATATATATATATATATATATATATATATATATATATATATATATATATATATATAGTATAACTCCCACATGTCTTATATTTATCTTCCTAACATTAAAACAATTGTGTGCAGTATTGCAAAGGTTATTACCTACTCAGTGTGAATGCTTTTGCCTTGTATACTTACCTTGTACTTGGGACAGACCATATATACAGTGAGAAAAATAAGTATTTGAACATAGTATTTGGATTTGAATGATTTTTTAACTATTTATTTGTATGATACAGCTGCAAATAAGTATTTGAACATCTGAGAAAATCAATGTTAATATTTGGTACAGTAGCCTTTGTTTGCAAGTACAGAGGTCAAACGTTTCCTGTAGTTTTTCACCAGGTTTGCACACACTGCAGGAGGGATTTTGGCCCACTCCTCCACACAGATCTTCTCTAGATCATTCAGGTTTCTGGGCTGTTGCTGAGAAACACGGAGTTTGAGCTCCCTCCAAAGATTCTCATTAGGTTTAGGTCTGGAGACTGGCTTGGCCGCGCCAGAACCTTGATATGCTTCTTACAGAGCCACTCCTCAGAGGTTATCCTGGCTGTGTGCTTTGGGTCATTGTCATGTTGGAAGACCCAGCCTCGACCCATCTTCAATGCTCTAACTGAGGGAAGGAGGTTGTTCCCCACAATCTCGCAATACATGGCCCCGATCATCCTCTCCTTAACACAGTGCAGTCGCCCTGTCCCATGTGCAGATAAACACCCCCAAAGCATGATGCTACCACCCCCAAGCTTCACAGTAGGGATGGTGTTCTTGGGATGGTACTCATCATTCTTCTTCCTCCAAACACGGTTAGTGGAATTATGACCAAAAAGTTCTATTCTGGTCTCATCTGACCACATGACTTTCTCCCATGACTCCTCTGGATCATCCAAATGGTCATTGGCAAACTTAAGACGGGCCTTGACATGTGCTGGTTTAAGCAGGGGAACCTTCCGTGCCATGCATGATTTCAAACCATGACGTCTTAGTGTATTACCAACAGTAACCTTGGAAATGGTGGTCCCAGCTCTTTTCAGGTCATTGACCAGCTCCTCCCGTGTAGTTCTGGGCTGATTTCTCACTTTTCTTAGGATCATTGAGACCCCACGAGGTGAGATCTTGCATGGAGCCCCAGTCCGAGGGAGATTGACAGTCATGTTTAGCTTCTTCCATTTTCTGATGATTGCTCCAACAGTGGACCTTTTTTCACCAAGCTGCTTGGCAATTTCCCCGTAGCACTTTCCAGCCTTGTGGAGGTGTACAATTTTGTCTCTAGTGTCTTTGGACAACTCTTTGGTCTTGGCCATGTTAGTAGTTGGATTCTTACTGATTGTATGAGGTGGACAGGTGTCTTTATGCAGCTAACGACCTCAAACAGGTGCATCTAATTTAGGATAATAAATGGAGTGTAAGTGGACATTTTGTCTTTGAGGGTCAGAATTCTAGCTGATAGACCGGTGTTCAAATACTTATTTGCAGTTGTATCATACAAATAAATAGTTAAAAAATCATATATTGTGATATCTGGATTTTTTTTTTTAGATTATGTCTCTCACAGTGGACATGCACCTACGATGACAATTTCAGACCCCTCCATGATTTCCAAGTGGGAGAACTTGCAAAATAGCAGGGTGTTCAAATACTTATTTTCCTCACTGTATGTCCAAAGCATATAAGCTGACATTATGGTATATACTGCATGCTTTGATTGTATAGATTCAGGCAAAGAATTAGAATCAGAATTGACTTTATTGTCACTGTAAGTACATACAACGGAATTAAAAGTGCTACTCTTTGGTGCAAACACAAAAGCACACACATCAAACTAAGAACATAGAGCAGAGAATGTGGAGATGGTAAAAAGAGTAAAAATAGAGTGAATAGTAAAATAGTGAAATAATTTAGTAAAAGTTATTATATCTTTCTACAAATCACATAATTTACTTTACATTGCTAGTGTTTTTCTTACTAGTGTTTCATTGCGGTTTCAACTAATGAATGTGTGCTCCTGCCTTCCAGACTGTCACCAGTTTTCATTCATTTCATTTCATTATGAATTATAAATTAATTGTATTAGGAAATTTCAAGTCTCAGCTAGGAAATGTCAATGCTTTAGTTAAATAAATACAGAAAATCCAACACAGCACATTGATCTGCAGAAAGTATTTAAATAGAATATGTTTTATTGTCATTGGACAGCAGCTGTCCAACGACATTTTTCTGCAACTCACCCTCAGTGAAAATGCCAGTACCCTTATAAAGGCAAAAGACACAGAATAAAAACATTAAATATAGTAAATACAATTATAAAAATAAAAAAGTCAGATATTGCACATTTGTATTTGCAGAAAGACTGCTATTGCACAATTATGTTTTAGTGTTTAGTTCTTTTATGGCACATGGGTAAAAACTGTTAAAGCCTGGATCTGTGGGCCTTCATGGACCTGTATTGCTTCCCAGAGGGCAACAGGGTGAAAAAGTGATTGGCTTGGTGGGAGGAGTCCTGTGTGATGCTTTTGGCCTGACGTAAATATTGAGCCCTGTAAATGTCTTCAAGGGTGGGTAGTTGTGTGTTTATGGTGCCCTGTGCAGTTTTAATGACTCTCTGTAGCACCTTCCTGTTGGCCACACCAGAATGCCATGAGAGAGGATGCTCTCCACAGAGCATGTGTCTGTGTGTGTGTGTGTGTGTGTGTTTAATTGTGCCTGATGTATTCTTGTCTAACACTGTGTGTGTTGCTGTATGCATTCTGTCAGTGGATGGCAAGTGGGAGCCGTGGACTTTGTGGTCGGGCTGTTCCAAAACTTGTGGAGGGGGGAGCCAGCAGAGAAAAAGGAATTGTTATGGGCCCTTTTTTGGAGGGAAGCCTTGTCCTGCGGAACCAGAAGAGGTCCGGCGCTGTAATGAAAAAAAATGCCCAGGTCAGTGGATGGGAACATATATTGCTTTGTCAGCAGTATTTCATCAGGGATGGGAACCTGAGATACTTACAAATTGTATGACACCTATTGTAATACATTTTACATGATAGCCTACATGATGATACATTATATGATACTCATTTATAGAGATGTGGACTTGAGAATTGGTGACTTGGACTGGAGTCAACATTTTGACTTTAACTTGCGACTTGACAAAAATCAAATGACTCGAGACTTGACTTGAGGCATGGTGATTCAAGATGACTTGCGTGTATTCATAAGTTTGAATGTCAGCTGTTAAATTTAAAATAATATAATTTAATGTTGACTTGTTTCTGTCTAATTATCAAGTATGCTATGCAGCTGTGAATCATGATTGGACGAATTAAAAAGCTCTGCAGTATGTGATTGTCATGATTGGATGACTGGCTGTCAGTCAAACTCCTCCCTATGGCAACACGTAACATCAAAGACCCCTAATGAGGCCTCATTAGTCAGGCCAGACCACCACAATGGTTGCATCTGTGCCACGAGTCATCACTTCTGGATTAAAAAATTAAAAAAAGTGACTTGATTTGGGACTTGCCTTAACTAAGGATTCGACTTGACTTGACATAACCTGTGATTTGACTTGACCCAAAAACAAATAACTCAAGACTTGCTTGAGACTTACTTGGGAGTTGAGCAAAGATGACTTGGTCACAACATTTGCTCTCCTTTTGTGAACAGAACCTCACGAAATATGTGGCGAGGACAACTTCTCCAATGTTGTATGGAAGATGACTCCAGCTGGGGATACAGCAGCAGTACGCTGCCCTCCCAACGCCATGGGTGAGCTCACACTTTTCCATTTGCAGATGCAAAATGTCCACTGGTAGTTTTAGGAGTTGGATTAAAAGTCTTTGGTGTCCTCATACAGGGCTTATCCTGCGACGCTGTACCCTGGACGAAGAGGGCATTGCCTACTGGGAGAACCCCACCTATATGAAATGCATTTCCAATGACTATCGAAGTATACAAACTTTGGTAAGCAGCAAAAAGTTTTTCTTTAGCACTCCTGCTAAATGTAAAGGGACTACATTTATATAGTGCTTCTCTAGTCTTAACGACTACTCAAAGCGCTTTAACATAGTATAGGAACCATTCACCATACACTCTGGCCGAGGCTGCCATACAAGGTGCTCATCAGATTAACATTCACACACTGATGGTGCAAGCAAATCAGGGTTCAGTGTCTTACCCAAGGACACTTCGACATGGGGCTGCAGGGATCGAACCGCCAACCTCCCAATGGGTAGACGACGCTTAGTCTATATCGACAACGTTCCACTTCCGGGATTGCTCCGGTGCCACCGGAAACTATACCGTAGGTCCCTCATTTTTGACTGGATGTCCGTCACCTTCCTCTTTCTTTGTGTTGGTGTTCTAACCTCCGGTGGATTCATGAGGACTATGGTTAACTGCTCCTCAGATCTCTGCAGGGTAAATCCAGACAGCTAGCTAGACTATCTGTCCAATCTGAGTTTTCTGTTGCATGACTAAAAAAACTTTTAAACATACACATACACACCATAACAAGTTCCTTCCCGAGGCTATTTTGCAGAAGCACCGTTGCACCGTCCAGCACTTAGCACCACCCATGATGATTGTGATTGGTTTAAAGAAACCAGAGCATGTTTTTCTCCCATCCCAGAATGCTGTGTGGACCAGCAAGACCTTCCTCCGCAGCGTTGTGAGCCACAGCCGCCTCTTAGATAGTAACCTTAGAGCACAGAAATTAATTATGGCTGTTCAAATGTGTCGGGGAACAAATGTGTAAAATTCCCAGTAGATGTGTTGTAATGATGTATATATTGTGTCAAAGGTGTCGATCACTTACTGCCAAAACTAAAAAAAAAAACTTTTTCTGTTAGACTCGGGAACACTTGTCCAAAGCCCAGCGTGGCCTTGTGGGAGATGGAGTTTCCGAGGTAATGACCAAGCTGAGGGTGACATCCAGCGATGGGACCAGCTACAGTGGTGATCTGCTGGCCATGGTGGACGTGCTGAAGAACATGACAGAGATCTTCCGGAGGGCATACTACAGTCCCAGCAGTGCAGACATGAGGGTAAATTAATACATATGGGTTTACTGTAGGGCTGCACGATATGAGGAAAATATGCGTTATCGCAATAATCATATTACTTGCTTGGTACGTATTAACGGATGAGGTTGTTATTCCACATTCTTCTTATTGTCAAAGGTGCCACGGTGGAGTTTTTACAGAACTAGTAGCTCTATGGTGCAATGGTTTTACGTGTGGGTCTTTGTTTGTATCATGCACATGAATACTTCCCATAATGCAATTTTCATGGTAATGAAGGAGCAGGTCACCCAGTACAACAGTGTGGCATTGAGGTTTTGATACATACACACAATACTTAGTATAGTAGTAGAGACATTTATAATTTGTTGGGTCTTTTCCTGGGATTTGTTGACCAGAAGAAATATACAGACTTTTACCAGCCTTATTCTGAAATACCTTAAAGGGAAACTTTGGTATTTTTTAACCTGGATCCTGTTTTTCCATGTTTTTCCAAGTGTCATGAGAACCACAATTTTTATTTTGAAATATATCCAGTATTATGGAGGGCGGCAAACAAGCTGCAATGTAACCTACATAGGCAATTGCGCACCTTCAATGTCCGTCCACTAAAAGTCTGTTTTAACACTGACAGGCTCAGATTATTATTTTAAGTGTCTGACAACATTATGGAAAGGATCCCTACAGAGATAGACCTGTCTGTTAAAGATCCTTTTTGTTTAACAAAAAACAGCCCCAAAATCACTAGCGCCAAACCCACCAGACTCCATCATTTTATCATTGTAAAACACACTTCATTCAAAATCGACAGAAACAAAGCAAAACTATGAAAAGCTGTGTTAGTTTGTCTTTCCACTGTTCCAACAATCACTACTCTAGTTTTGCTAAAATAAACCTTTTATTCAACCATTTACATGTGATAATATGCTGGCTCTATACACGCTAAAAGTACTGTTTATTTAAATGGAATCTGGTGAGTTTGGTGATGGTGATTTAGGAGCTGTTTCATGTTAAACAAAAAGGATCTTACTCTTTAACAAAAAGGTCTATCTCTGTAGGGATCCTTTCCATAATGTTGTCAGACACTTACAATAATAATCTGAGCCTGTCAGCAGCAAGAACAGAACTTTTAGTTGATGGAAACTGACGGTGAACATTTGCCATATAGGATTACATTGCAGGTTGTGGCTGCTGGTTACAGCGTTCCCTCTCAATACGTGACCAATTTCAAAGAGTTTTTTTTCCCCATTAGTCACTCAGCCACCAATGCATGGGAAAATATGCTCCTGGTTAAAAAAAAATGAACCTTTAAGGACTGAGTTCAGAATGTATAGCTAAAAATGTGACATCATGTGAAACATTTTCTTTTTCTTTTCCAGAATTTTGTGCAGTCAGTCAGCAATCTGTTGATGGAAGAGAACAGGGAGAGATGGGAGGAAGCACAACTGGTTAGTACCCCCCCCTTCTCTTTCTAAATCAGGATTCACCTCGTCACCTCGTCTGCAATTACATCCATTCTAGAACTTAGTGTACAGTAATAACAACCCTGAAGCTGTACAACTGACGGGTTGGACACTGCGACAAAGACACAGGTGGACAAACAGCCCACCTGTGTCTTTTCAAACTGACAGAGGTAGATGGAGAGGAGAACTGCTGAAGGACAGAAATATCTATAACTAATGACTAAGCAAGTCAACCCAAACACCCACTCATCCATCTGCTGCACTTATCCACTCGTGCATCGCTATCTTTGCCTTTCCGTTTAGTCGTCCAGCTGTCCATGCTTTTCAACTATGTAGGAGGAAAACTATTAGTACTTCTTAATAGATGTATTTTTTGACATTTTTGCTTTCCGATACCATTTCCAATACCTGAACTTATGTTTCAGCCGATCTGCTCTGATCTGATACCAGTGTGTCATATATTTTATTATGATTTAACAGCTGTATACTACTATCCCTGTATGGATTTGATATGATTTCTATCTTTGTTGCATGTTGGCCAGTTTTTTTTTGTTGCCATTTGTGGAGCTTGGGCTGTCTACAAAGACCGTGTTTTTTTACAGTGTGTTCAGTGGACAGGCAGCTCGTTATATAGTTAGGCTGGTGCCTGTGTGTGTGTGTGTGTGTGTGTGTGTGTGTGTGTGTGTGTGTGTGTGTGTGTGTGTGTGTGTGTGTGTGTGTGTGTGTGTGTGTGTGTATGACCACGCACGTGCGTGTGTGTGCGTGTGTCTCTGTCATCAAAATGAAGAGTTGGGATGCACAAAATGAAATATGAATGTTGGTCATATGGAATGTTGGTGTACAATATGAGAGATTTTGGCACTGAACTGGTATGACAGTTGCTATGTTTCTATCCACATGTCAATGGAATTATCTGAAGTTTGCTAAAAACATCCATGCGAATAAAGCTGGTGAAAGTGTGTTTCCATCCAACAGCTTTAAAGCAAATAAAAACCTGTTGCGTAATGACGTCACATGCTTTTTTGCGATCAAATTGGTATATTGAATAGATTTGAGGCATTTTAAGGTGTTTCCATTCATTTTCACATTGAATAGTACAACATTCAAGCTTACATTTATGAACAAAGCTTGCTAGCCATAATAGATTGCGCTGTCAACCTACAAATGATTAATATTGCACACGTTGTAATAGTGCTTATGTGCCAGCTGATAGCGACATATCAAGCTATAATAAGACAACAACGACGCTATCAAAACATCACTATGATGATGTAGTTTACTGCTGACATGATGGCATTTCTTAATGTTTTTATCTAAAATAGCTCGTAAATTAAATAAAAATAATTGTGGCAGAATCGCCTAAAACTTCTTCTTCTTCGTTTCATGGCCAGTTGCAACCATAAAATGACCTAAAATGTAATCGCAGTTCATTATTAATTCGTCAAATAATGTTTCCATCACATAAGCCGTTTTCCGATTAAGAAAAAATCCGATAAGATCGAACGTAAACGTTTGTGTCGATATTCATGAAATTCAATTGAATTTTACTGTTTCCAAAAGACGTTTTTTTATTTGATATGACTTAATTCCAGAAAAACATGTGGATGTTAACAACATTTATGTTTGCCAGAAATACAGCTTTTCTATATAATCCATAGTCCTTTTTTCTTTCATTCTACTTCCATTGTCTCTGTTTCCTCAGCTGGGGCCAAACATCAAAGAGCTGTTCCGTCTGGTGGAGGACTTTGTTGATGTCATTGGCCTGAGGATGAAAGACTTCCAAGACATGTATGAAGTCACCGATAACCTAGGTCAGCCTTATCTCTGTCCAGGAGATTTCCACATCTTTGCTTATCAAAACAAATGCTCTTATCACAGCTTCTCTTTCTCTGAAGATTGATCTTCATATCTACAATTGCAATACATAAATAGGGAGGACAGGGGAGGGTCAACTGCCGGTTAAACAGACATTCCCTCTGCTCTCACTCTCAAGACCTTCAAAAACCAGTGTTGCTATATGTTCCTGTCAGACGCACAACTTATTCATATTATCCGCTGACTTTAGCGTGTTTGTGTTATTTGTGTCACAAACACATAAATATTTGTGTGTATGTTGGTAATTTCCTTTACATATATTAAGACATTTGCACCATAACTTGATGCAGAAACGGCACAAATTGTTGCAGAAAAATTCACTAGAATGCAGGAAATGAAGGGTTTTATAAGCACAAAATTTCAGTTTTGCTCAAAAGTGGAGCTCTCAACTGAAAATTGAGTATTAATCAAAAGTTAAATGTTAATTCCATAATTACGGTCAGGGAGCAAACAAGCGCAGAAAAAATAATAAAATTAAATTAAAAAAAATTCATCTGTTTCAACTAATTTATTATTATTGTATCAAGGCACGCATGGCACACTCTCTCTTTTTGTGACATTCCATTACCCACGGTAAAAATTCCCCCTCCCCAGGGCAACAGGTCCAGCAGATCCACATTCATAACTACCTGCTGTCCCCTATTACGATGCCCAGTGACTGTTTACAATGACTGTAAATGCTCCATTTTTCTCAGATAGGGGTAGAAAATGTAGTGTAGTCATCACAGAGGCTCTGCTGCTCTCTGTGACCTCCAGATAAAAACGAGGCAGAGTTTGAGTTTAGTCGAGGCAGAGTATGTGGGAATTGGGGCCAGATGAGAGGTCCTGTTTATAGCTGTGCCACCTCACTGTCTGGAGCCAAATAGCCACCCACACTAGTAGCGTACCTCCCACACCTCGCCCAGAGGCAAAGCCGCACACATCATCTGCCAGCAAATAGTTTCTGCCTCCAAACTCATCAAAGTAGCCAAGTTGTATAGGATGAAGGGATTCACCAGACTTCCTCTGCTAAGGGGTTATCTCTGTTTCTTGTTTTGTTAGTTTCTATTTTGACTGACAAAGCTTACCCAGGGTGGTGGACTCATAAATGTATGACTCGTTCATCATCTTTGTCAAAATCCAGTTCTTTCACAAACTATAAAAAAAATTAAAATATTGGCAGGGGCACATGGGTAGCTCACCTGGTAGGGCGTGCACCCCATGTACAGAGGCTCTGTCCTCTGGCCACATTTTTATTTATTTATTTGTTTGACCTTTATTTATTCAGTGACGGCTCACTGAGAGGAAACCTCTCTTTTGCAGGAATGCTCTGATCACATTGATGATCACAGTTACACATTCATACCATGGCATGGAAAGAAACCAAGAACAGCACGCACATGCAGATTACATACATCAAAACACCTGCATCCACTGTAGAGGGTGACAATTTTTCAGGACTTCCGCGGGTCACGGTATTCCTGTGGGAGTCCCGCAGTACGGGAGTCAATTTCACTGTTGGTAACGTGATAGGGATGGAATAGAGCATAGAAATCAAAGGAAGCGGGCGGGCGGGAGCGGGACAGAACTGGAAATTAAATAAAAAAATTACACTGCGCCCAAAGATTGTGAGGCATTTCGTTTTAGAAAAGAGAACCACTTACAAATCACAATACGTTTGTGCTAGCCGCAGAGTAGCCTATGTTCACAAGCCAATCAGCATCAGCGACTACACCAAGAGTTGGCAAAATGGATTCTGGAAAGAAGACGTTGCAATGGAAAGTGTCATTGAAGGACCCCTCAATCCATTTTCAGGAGCTGTGAGAAGATCTTGGTTAGGAATTACGTAATGAAATCACCTAGGCCTGCAGGTAATGCATGTATAGTGTAGCCTAAATTTCCGAGGCAACCTCAGTGATTTGACCGCGATTAACATGCTACAGGGTCTGATAACTTTAGACAACATAGGGAATGAAACGGGAGCGGGACGGGATTCGGGAGTCTTTCTCTCTGGATTTTGCAGGACAGGACAGGATTTTTTTTTTTGTGGGCTCGGGATGGGAGTTACAATTGATTCCTGTGTCACCCTCTAATTCACTGTGGTCAATGTGAGCCTATATGCACAGCACCTTGATGCATCTCGACAACACATTCACACTCTCAGCGCATCAAAAGGTGACGCTTCGTCAGGGCCTTTGGCGTTTGTTTGTGACTCAAAAATTCTCCTTTAGCATCTAGCCCTTTGGCGTCGTATTTTGTCACTTGGTCAGGTGTTCCATACAGACGCTAAAGGGGGATTTTTGCATCAGTATCTGACGCTGAGAGACACTGACGAAGCATCTGTATTTTACAAGTTGGGAGAGAGAATGGGTTGATCTGGACAGACAGATGGACAGAACAATCACTGAATACTAAATCCAATTTCACATTTCTTGGTGGTGATATCTGACATTCAAGGCTGGGATACCAACTGGGCAAACCAGGCTTTGGGGCCCCAGAACTCCATGGTCCCCCAAAGCCCCAGGCTTACTGTGTGTCAGCTGGTTCATGCTGATTTAATTTAATAGAAAGGTTTTTTGTAGTATGCACTATATGCGCAATAATAACTGACATGATAAGGTGGATCTGTTTTATCTCCTGCCTTGTTGCCTGCCCTGTTTTAAGGAGGGTTCTTATGTCAAAATCTAGTTTTAAGACGTTCATTATTTCAGTTTTTACATTTTGTACATTCCTTAATGTTTTTAATGAGTGGGAGCAATAGGTGGCTTATAGAGGCCCAGCAGATAATCTTGGCCCTTTAGCCAGTTAATCAGCCATGCTGACATTATAACAGATACATGTTTTACATGTGGTTCACTGCTTTTATTTCTAACTCATTTTGTAGTTTGATCAATTGTTTTCCATATGACTTTGTATAAAGGACCACTACTCAGGTGAGGCCAATTTCATTTGTAAAGGCCTTTACAAGCTTCAATCTTCCAATCTTTACAGGATACAGTTTGGTACCCTCTATCTACAGGCCATATACCAGATTTAAAACCAATTATTACAAAACATAGTTTTAAAATCTTGAACATTAAAAATTCATGACTTAATAAGACAATAACACTCAGAGTTAAAGTTCAGAAAAACAAAGTTATTATGTATTGTTTATGAATAGCTCAGCTCTCACAAACTCAGACTGCTTCATCAGGACTGTGTGGGTGTGGCTTATTTGATTGACAGTGACTTGGCATAGAGTCCGGATCGGGCCGAATTTTTCTGTCCGAGGCCGGCCCGCGTCCGACAGAGCCGTGACCGAACCCGGCCCGAGCCCGACAGGTATTAAGAAATTTGTGTCCGAGCCCGGCCCGAGCCCGACACAGTTAAAATCTAATTTTTTTTCCTCATACTAATGACACATGTAGGCTACGTTTGTTTGTGTGGAAAGCCCGCTTTTGTTAAGCAGCTGTAGGAAGGCATTCGGAAATGCCAACAGATGACTGCATCAGCGCACACGGGGCAACAAGCGCACGTTAATAAGCTGTTGCCTTATCGCGCTGATCTGGCCGAGCCCGACCCGACCCCGACCATAATTTCCATGCGTTAAAGGAGAACTCCGGGATATTTTTACGTTAATCTTGATTGCTATATGTATATGAGTACTGTCAGTAGCAAAAAAAAACGAGCCGAATCGGTGCTAGCAACACGGAGCTGCTGCAGCTAATGCCGAGAGCTCCCACTCAGCTAAAACGGCAGTTATGGGGGCATAGGATAAAGAGTGCCTTTGTGCCTCTTAACAGACACAAAATGCAATTAAAGCTGCGAGCAGCGATGGACGGGCCCTCGCGCCTCTGCGCGCGTTGGGGTTACCGGCGGACGCTGCTCCTTGCGACCGTGCATTCGCGCGGCACTCAGACGCCGCAAATCGTCAACAATGAAAAGGGAACTCCCCGCCGAGTTCAACGATAGCTTCATTAGCTGTGAAAGGGGGCGTGGCTAAAGCATAGAGGGCGGGTCCAACCATCACCAATTAAAAATGAAGCCTCTGCTGAGATGAATGATACCTCACACAAGACTCTACCTTAAATGGGTCAGCATGTATGAAAGGGGGCGTGGCTTAAACATAGGGGGCGGGCCAAACCATCACCAATGAAGAAGGAAGTCTCTGCTGAGTTCAATGACACCTCACACAAGTGTTTACATCAATCGGGCCATTAGTAATAAAGGGGGCGTGGCTTAAACATAGGGTTGCGGGCCAAACCCTCACCAATGAAGAAGGAAGTCTGTGCTGAGTTCAATGACACCTCACACAAGACTCTACCTTAAACGGTTCAAATGTTATGAAAGGGGGCGTGGCCTGAGTAAGTGGGCGTGGTCATATTATAGGGGGCGGCTGAGTATCACACATAGACCACACATTCTGAGTTTCATGCAAATCGGATGATGTTTGTCATATAAGGCAAATTTCCTGTTGCCAGCGGGGGGCGCTATGACCTAAAGTCAATTTTGGCCTGTAGGTGTCCTCAGGCCTGGACCTTTGTCAATCGTGAGAAATATTTAGCAGATACGACAACATACACTCAAGTTACAACAACTTCTTTGTTCATCGCTAAACACTCAAAATGTCCGCCACGCCACGCCCACACCGTCTGACGAAAAGTTTTTCTTTTAATAACTTTTCATCGTTAAGGTGTTGGGATGGTACAGACCAAGTTTGAAGTCCATCGGATGAAATCTCTAGGAGGAGTTTGTTAAAGTATAGCACCTTGACTTTTAGGCCTACTTCCTGTTGCCACTAGGGGGCGCTATGACTTTAAGTAAATATCGGCCTTTACTTGTCCTCAGGGTTGGACTCTTATGAATCCTGAAAAGTTTTGAGGTAATCGGACAACGTACACTCGAGTTACACCCACTTCCTGTTTTGGCGGCGAAACGCACAAAATGGCCGCCAACTTTTCATCTTTAACTTCTTAAGATGGCACAGACCGAGTTTGAAGTTGATCGGATGAAATCTCTAGGAGGAGTTCCTTAAAGTACGACATGTGGAAATGGCCAAAATCGCACTAATTTCGAACATTTAATTCAAAATGGCGGACTTCCTGTTGGGTTTAGGGTATTGCTCTAATAAAGTTTTTTGTACATCTTGACATGTTACATATGTGTACCACGTTTCGTGAGTCTACGTTAAACGCACTGCAGGGGCTAAATTTTCTTAACTTTCTAGGGGGCGCTAGCAAGCCATTTTTGTGCGCCTATTCCCGAAACCCTTAAAATACGTAGATTTTCACCAGACTTGATGCGGCCGCCAAATTTGGTGAGGTTTTGAATGTGTTAAGCCCCTCAAAAAGCCAATTCATTTGACGGGAAAATAATAGAAAGAAAGAAAGTAAAAAAATAATAATTCCTTCAGTTTGTGTGCTGTTGTTGGGGAATATGAGTCTCTGCAGTGGCGAATTGTGTGGTAGTTTCCTTAGCCAGGCTAGCAGCCCGGACCGGCATCCTTCTACTTCCTCCCCGCATCCCTCGCCTGCTGAGGCCGATAACAATCCAACAAACGCCCGCTGGTCTGGTGGAGGTCTTCCAGAAGACCGTTCAAGCCTTCGCGGTGAAAATTTTTATTTTATTTCACCCTCACAAATAGGTAATTGGCACTGTAGTGGTTATGACCATATTACTAACTATGTAACTACATGGAAACGGACCAAATTATGTTTATGCCCTGTACAGTAAAATAGTGTTTTAGACTGCTAGCTGTAGTCTCGCGCTGAAGTCCCGTGTGAATTCAGCTGTAAAGGTACATAGCACACTGCAGGTTGGAGGAGCGTAGTGTGTGAAAAGTGACGATCGGAGATGTTCAAAAGGGAAGAAGCTTAGAGTAACGTAACTATGGAGAATACAGAAGATATTGAACACATGGAAGAGGCTTTTGAGTTTTTAGTTACATAGTCACTAATCACTCCAGTGATAGTCATAACCACTACAGTGCTCAATTACCTATTTGTGAGGGTGAAATAAAATAAAAATTTTCGCCGCAAAGGCTTGAACGGTCTTCTGGAAGACCTCCACTAGACCAGCGGGCGTTTGTTGGATTGTTATCGGCCTCAGCAGGCGAGGGAGGCGGGGAGGAAGTAGAAGGATGCCAGTCGGGGCTGCTAGCCTGGCTAAGGAAACTACCACACAATTCGCCACTGCAGAGACTCATATTCCCCAACGACAGCACACAAAATGGATATGTATGCTACAAATACACATGGAACTGCTGCGTGATGATTATTACCGGAGCCTGGCTGAACACACTGACTCATCCCAGACGGCAGCTAGCAGCTAAGAGGGTAGGTGAATTTAAACAATGGCTAAGTTGCTCAATGCATCTTGTTGTCATGTAAGGGCCCTGTTCATGTTGCACAGACATTTTAATTAGGGCCCGAGCGCCGACAGCGGCGAAGGCCCCATTGAAACTGAAGGAATTATTGTTTCTTTCTTTCTTTCTTTCTATTATTAGGGCCCAAGCGCCGACAGCGGCGAAGGCCCTATTGAAACTGAAGGAGTTATTGTTTCTTTCTTTCTTTCTTTCTATTATTAGGGCCCGAGCGCCGACAGCTGCGAAGGCCCTATTGAAACTGAAGGAATTATTATGGTTTCTTTTCCCGTAAAATGAATTGGCTTTTTGAGGGGCTTAATATATTCAAAAACTCACCAAATTTGGCGGTTGCATCAAGTCTGGTGAAAATTTACGGATTTTAAGGGTTTCGGGAACAGGCGCACAAAAATGGCTTGCTAGCGCCCCCTAGAAAGTTAAGAAAATTGAGCCCCTGCAGTGCATTTAACGTAGACTCACGAAACTTGGTACACATATATAACATGTCAAGATGTACAAAAAACTTTATTAGAGCCATACCCTAAACCCAACAGGAAGTCCGCCATTTTTAATTAAATATTTGAAATTAGTGCGATTTTGGCCATTTCCACATGTCGTACTTTAACGAACTCCTCCTAGAGATTTCATCCGATCAACTTCAAACTCGGTCTGTGCCATCTTAAGATGTTAAAGATGAAAAGTTGTTAAAAGAAAAACTTTTCGTCATAGGGCGTGGCCGTGACAGGGTGGCCATTTTGTGCGTTTCGCCGCCGAAAAAGGAAGTGGGTGTAACTCGAGTGTACGTTGTCCGATTACCTCGAAACTTTTCAGGATTCATAAGAGTCCAACCCTGAGGACAAATAACGGCCGATATTTACGTAAAGTCATAGCGCCTTCTAGTGGCAACAGGAAGTAGGCCTAAAAGTCAAGGTGCTATACTTTAACGAACTCCTCCTAGAGATTTCATCCGATGGACTTCAAACTTGGTCTGTACCATCCCAACACCTTAACGATGAAAAGTTATTAAAAGAAAAACTTTTCATCAGACGGTGTGGGCGTGGCTTGGCGGCCATTTTCAGTGTTCAGCGATGAACAAAGAAGTTGTTGTAACTTGAGTGTATGTTGTCGTGTCTGCCCGAAATTTCTCACGATTGACAAGGGTCCAGGCTTGAGGACACCTACAGGCCAAAATTTACTTTTGGTCATAGCGCCCCCCGCTGGCAACAGGAAATCTGCCTTATATGACAAACATCATCCGATTTGCATGAAACTCAGAATGTGTGTTCTACGTGTGATACTGAGCCGCCCCCTATAATATGGCCACGCCCACTTACTCAGGCCACGCCCCCTTTCATAACATTTCATAACTCAGCAGAGACTTTGTTTTTAATTGGTCATGGTTTGACCCGCCCCCTATGCTTAAGCCCCGCCCTCTTTCATAAAATTTTAACCATTTAAGATAGATCCTTGTGTGAGGTATCAATGAACTCAGCATAGACTTCTTTCTTCATTAGTGATGGTTTGACCCGCCCCCTATGCTTAAGCCCCGCCCCTTTCTTAATATTTGAACCATTTAAGATAGACCCTTGTGTGAGGTATCAATGAACTCAGCAGAGACTTCCTTCTTCATTGGTGATGGTTTGGCCCGCCCCCTATGTTGAAGCCACGCCCTTTTGAATAAATGCTGACCCATCTAAGGTAGATTCTTGTGTGAGGTATCATTGAACTCAGCACAGACTTCCTTTTTAATTGGTGATGGTTTGACCCGCCCCCTATGTTTAAGCCACGCCCCCTTTCATACATGCTGACCCATTTAAGGTAGAGTCTTGTGTGAGGTATCATTCATCTCAGCAGAGGCTTCATTTTTAATTGGTGATGGTTGGACCAATTAATGCTATATATCAATGAACTCAGCAGAGACTTCCTTCTTCATTGGTGATGGTTTGGCCCGCCCCCTATGCTTTAGCCACGCCCCCTTTCACAGCTAATGAACAGTACGACGTAGAGTCTTGTGTGAGCTATCGTTGAACTCGGCGGGGAGTTCCCTTTTCATTGTTGACAATTTGCGGCGTCTGAGTGCCGCGCAAATGCACGGTCGCAAGGAGCGGCGTCCGCCGGTAACTCCGACACGCGCAGAGGCGCGAGGGCCCGTCCATCGCTGCTCGCAGCTTTAATTGCATTTTGTGTCTGTTAAGAGTCACAAAGGCACTCTTTATCTTATGCCCCCATAACTGCCGTTTTAGCTGAGTGGGAGCTCTTGGCATTAGCTGCAGCGGCTCCGTGTTGCTAGCACCGATTTGGCTCGTTTTTTTTGCTATCGGCAGTACTCATATACATATAGCAATCAAGATTAACGGAAAACTTGCCCGGAGTTCTCCTTTAACCTGGCAACCCCGCCAGAAAAAACTTCCATGCCCAAATTCCGAGGACTTTTCATCAGATTCTGATTCACGTGTTGTTCAGTTCTGATTGGTGCACTGACATTTGTGACATCATCAGAGAGAAGAGCACAGAGGAAAACACAAAGAGTGAATAAGCATACTTATACCATGGTCTGGGTGAATACTCGATTCTGATTCGCTGCAGGGTGTCCTTAAAAAACTGTTATAGGAAAACCTTCCGGTGGAACTGACTGACTTACCATTCTAAATTGATGGGCTATATTAAAATAAAAATAAAATGTTACTCTGTTATTATGCGTCGGGCAGTTCATGCCTTGCCGTCGTCCATTACAGTTTTTTTCCGATTGCTAAACAACAGTGGGCACAACTGGAGTCACATGTGCAAAACTCAAACTACAGTCTGCACTACCAACAGTCACCTGAGCTAAACAGTTCACATCACCTGCAAAACAGGCTCAGTGCAACCAAACGTTATGCACAATCCTCACTGAGATAACACACACTGTCACTCTGAGGGTAAAAACACTAGCATCAAACACCAATACAGAAATTACAAACTTTTTCGTCTTTACAGTTTGAACAATTTGAGTGACTTGACACTACTCAATAGTTTATTTAAGGAAAAAATATACATTGTATAGCATACCAATTTTTACATAAGGTTAAAAAGAAGGAATGAAAATCAGCAGTTTTCTTCAATAAAGTATTTTGTCTCTAGTAATTTATGGAATTACTGGGGAAAAAAAACTAAAGGTACATACGTAACAGTACCAAAGAATAGTGTGACTAATCCTGCCTCTCTCCAGCATCATGTGGCAAGTTTTCTTCATCACATTGGATGTCTGCATCATCTCTAAATACTAATGAATGTGGTGTTTGTATTGTTTTTTTTGTTTCTATTGTTTTTCACTTTTTTTTATAGCTGTGTACATAACCTCAGACATCTTACCTGGACATATTGGTATCTTTGCTCTTTTACCTGTTTCTCTCAAACGGTACAGTGTATAATTGTTTCATTCTTATTTGGTGTTTTTATACAAAAAAAGGCTTTATGAGCTTTCTCTGTATAAATACCATATATGTTCACTAACTAGTCTAAAATAAGACACCTGCTGAGGCTTTCAGCTAAAATTGCAATCAGCAGTGTTTGATAGGCACCAGACTGAAATCTATTCTGTTGAATGTGTGGTTAACAGTTTTGACAGCAGTGTGTTAGCATTTGAACAAAGTGCTGTAAATCTACAGTGTTGTGCACGTTGTGGTTAAAGTCATGGGATAAGTGTGTAGAGTTTTCAAGCAATGAGAAACGATCTAGAGTTTGGTCCACATGAAATGCTGCTGTGCATGCTGTAGTAGAGTTTTGCACATGTGACTCCAGTTGTGCCCACTGTCGTTTAGCAATCGAAAAAAAACTGTAATACCTGACAATGCACACCTCGTTGTGCATTAACCCTTACTTGTTCTACATTTGGTAGAATATGTTGTGTTCATGTAAGGCTCATGACTTAAAGTAAGAAGCTGATTGAGACGACATAGATAGATGGACAAACATGCAATAGGTGCATTGTGCAGACAGAAGTAGCAGGCGTAGAATTGCCAATATGGAGTAACAGAATGTAAATATTGATTAAAGTTGGTGTAATAAGTGAAAGTTTCAGTGGTCCCCATTTCTATGTTCCAGTTTTGAGTGTCCATAAGCGTCCAGTGGCGGGTCATGCAGACATTGGCTTCCCTATGAAGGGCTGGAGGGGCATGGCGGACTGGGCCCGCAGCTCTGAGGACAGAGTCACCATCCCCAAGAACATCCTGTCTACTGGCAAGCCAGGTGAGAGATGGAACACACCTCACATCTGCATCACACTAGTCTATATTCACAACCTTACACTTCCGTGATTTCTATGTTGCCGCCGGAAATTCCGCCACATGTCCTTCTTTTCGGCCTTTTATCTTTGTATTGGCATTTTAATGCGCCATGCCACACCGGGAGCATCTCAGAAGTGAAGCGTCTTGCCTGCCGACTTGTCACTGAAAGGCTCTGCTAGTCCCATAACAAGCATTGTCTTGAATGTCCGTGATTGCTGGTGGAGTACGTGGTGCCCCCGGAATGCAGCGCAGATGTGCCTGGTGGTATTTGGCTGTGAGACAGAACACACAGAATCAACACAGTGAACTGTAACCAGGAAAGAATGACAACAAATTATTTGTGGCGCCTAAAACCTGTTGATGTTATATATAAATGTGTCTTTTGAGAGCAGAACACGTTCATGTTCCCCAAATGCTGATTACAGCAGGCCTGTCTGCCTTCTGTTTCTGAATTCAACAATGTGTGTGCTTTAATCTGTGTGTGTGTGTGTGTGTGTGTGTGTGTGTGTGTGTGTGTGTGTGTGTGTGTGTGTGTGTGTCTGTTTGGTTGGTTGGGAGGGGGCCGTCAAGACAAAACAGCAGAAATAGGGAACAGGAGTTGATTTATAAAACATTGTTTACTGCCATTAATCTGCCGAGCAAAGCGCCCCGCTCAGACAAATGCACGCAGAGACGGTTGTATTTAATGTTGAAAATAAAACACGCAGGAGAATAACAACATCATTTTTCATCACCCACTGTTCAGCAGCTGTACAACAAAAATGCACGCTGTCTTCAGTAAGGCCAGAGATAGTTTCATAAAACGTTAATACAAAGCCCATCTGCCTTATAATTTGATGGCACTGAATTGCAAACAGAAGCATTTACATACTTATTTATACATAATAAGTAAATTATACAACTTTGTGCACTTACTGCAGAACGTGCGTCAGATTTAGTTTTTTTGGGATCACTTTGATCTTTGGCAACGTCTGATAGCCATCTAATGATGTATAGGCTAAATGATATATTGATCAATACCAATCAATGAAAACTTTGATGATTATTAATCGATCAATAATGAAAAAAAAAACATTTGCTGCTAATTGCAGCCTTACAAATCAATTAATTTAACCTGTATATATATCATCGTCCAATGATGTCACTAGAAGCTAAATATTATAAACTTTATAAAGGTGGAATTCATGGCTGATCTGTTGCATTGGATTGCATCAGGTTGAACAGGTGTTCCTAATGAAGTAGAAACTGACTGTATGTGTGTAAAATAGAAATAGAACGTACTGAAAGTATAAAAGTAAAAAACATGAAAAATAATAGAAGATCAAGGAAAACAACTATGTACATGTTGATACTTTGTCAATATTTCCCTTATTCTAAGCATCGGTACATCTTTACAAAAACATTTTCTTACTTACATTTAGTGGTATCTAGCCATGCAGTTTAATTTGAATGCCCACGTATTGAGATATAACTCTGAGAATTTCCCACCACTCCGGCACAGTGGAGGTGCAAGAATGCAATTTAGTTTGTGGAGCCCAAAATAACTGACATGTATTTGAAAACCAAAGAAAGAAAAAGTCATATGAAATCTGTGACATGTTGCAGTTTATCCAGGTAAAAGCAGTGGCAGCAGGTTGAGCAATTCTTATATTGTTATATAATCTTGCCAGAGTGTTTTGGGTCTGCCCCGGGGTCTCCTCCCAGATAGATGTTCCCAGAACACCTTCCCAGGGAGGGGTGCAAAAGGCATCCTTATCGGATGGCCGGACATGTCTCTAAGGGCAAGCCCTGCAAAAGAAACTCATTTCAGCCACTTGTTTCCACAGTCGAATTTCAATCTCCTCAGGAAGCTTGTGACCATAAGTAAAGTTTGGAATGTAGGGTGATTCAAGAGCTCAGCTCCTTCTTCATCACAACACTCTGGTATAACACCAGGATTACAGCTGTTACAGTTGAGTTCTTAAAGGTTCCATTTTGTCAAAAGTAAGATGTCTTTTTTGATTAGAAAGCAGGTTGAGCTGCTTATAAATACTGTGAAGGTATCTAAATTCTCAATCAGCCAGAATACAGAAACTGTGCTATTAAATGAGCTGCCAGGATTCTGTTATATGTTAATTAGCAATCCAACTGTTATTAGCACTATGCCAATAATGACAAATGACATTATCATACAGACAAATTACTGTATGATTTATACAGTATTTCACATGCTCTCTTAAATTACATACAAACTTAATTCAAATTACAGTAATTATCAGTAATTAAATATGTAGCGCATTAAATAAAGTTTTTTTTAAAAGATTTACCCTCACTCTATTATAGGTGCCGTAGGTAGGATTGTGAAGATCCAGGCCAAAACATTTTAACATCGACAACTTCTCAGTCCCTCCCCCTTTTCTGCTAAAGCCCAAAACCGTTTCCTAAGCCCCTCCCCCCCAAAAGGGACAATGAATGCGTGTGCAGGAGCAGTGATTGACACGCAGTTAGACTCAATCAGTTAGGCCACGATTGGTGCATCTGAACAAGGAGCGGTGGATTTTTGCAAATCGCACAACAGGCTGTAGGTGGTGCCAGAGGAGCCAGATTTTTCTTTAATGACCTGCTTTATGTAGTTCTACTGGAACATAGGGTCAGTTTCAGCAAATATGACAGAAATTTTGTTTTATAAGTCTTACCTACTGCATCGTTTAATGGTGTTTGATTGTAAAAATTACAAAAAAATCTGTAAAATAACAGCGTTTTGCTGCAAAACCTTGAATGGAAATAACTGTAAATATGTTGTTTTTGACATTTATTGGAATTTGGGTGTTTTACATTTTTACAGTGTATAATCTGGAGTTTTCCAGCATCATATTCATATTTTTGTTTTGGCATCATGACTTGTGAACATTGTTAGGCACAGCAGCTGAGCTCCTGTGTGCAGGCCGGGGCTAGGTTCACACTTTTCAGGAGCAGCAGGGTTATTTGACAGTTCGGGATTGTTTGGACCATTAAAGACAGCACTCTGTACTGCTAGCATACTAATGAGGCCGTCACTCCTAATCAGGAGTCAACAGGAGCCAATCAGGAGCAATTAGAGGAAATTTCCTCCCCAGCTGGGAGATGTGTCTCCACAGTGGCAATGTCACACCAGCAGCCAGCCCTCTTTATGGGACACAGCTTGGACCAGCTTACAGGGATTAAAACTGCTCTCTGATGCCTTGTTTACACTGATTCTCTGGTCCTATAATAGAAAATTACTCAACTCACTAATTACATATCTGTCTACTAACTTTTTTCTTTATTTTTAGTAGCTTGAATCTCTCACAGTTTCTACCTTCAGTACAAATGTTTCAATGTCATGATGCGCTGACTCTCACATTACAACTTTATATTCTTCTAGTTATTAATAATATTTATCATATTATTAGCAAATATAAATCCCCACTGATCATAGGCTTAATGACCTATAGGTAAGGTAGTCACTAGGATTATGGTTAACTGCTCCTCAGATCTTTGCAGGGTAAATCCAGACAGCTAGCTAGACTATCTGTCCAATCTGAGTTTTCTGTTGCACGGCTAAAACTACTTTTGAATGTATACGTTCCACCAAAACAAGTTCCTTCCCGAGGCTATTTTTCAGAGGCACCGTGGCTCTGTCCGGCGCTTAGCGCCACCCATGACGATTGTGATTGGTTTAAAGAAATGCCAATTTTTTCTCCCATCTCAGAATGCTGTGTGGACTACCCAGACCCTCCTCCGCAGCGCTGTGGAGGAAGGTCTGGCAAAGCGAGACTCATATTCTTCTGATAGCCAGTTGCAGAAACTGGTTTAAACTGACTCCTTCTTGGCCTTGAGAGCTGGCTGATAAGGGCTCATCCCCTTCTCTTCTTAAGTGATTCTTAAAGGTGCACTATGAGTTGCTGCATGGTTTCAGCGCAATTTCATTTTTGTCTCAAATCGTAGGCATCTCCCCTTGATCTGCTAGTTGCCTGGCCCCCTGAATACACTGTGAAAAAGCCCAGTCTCGGGAGACAACACAGGGGTCGTAAACGTCAAACAAACAGTAGGGCACAGGCTGTGCACCAAAATACAACAAATCATACAGCCGATCACAGACAATATGGTTGGGGTGGGTTAGTGACAGTTGTTCAGTTAGTCATGACAGTTACGGAAACATGGGGGGAGGGGCGAGCTTGCTCTGTTTTGTTTTGTTTTTACTTGGAATGTCAACAGAAGTGAAATCATACAGGAACTCATAGTGCACCTTTAAGACTCATTATTCAATTCTCTCAGACTCTGCTGATGAACTGAACCTTCTTTGCGCAAAGAGTAAATACTTAAAAGACTTTGTTGACTGAAACTTTATTTCAGATCTCACCCTATATGTATTAGAATTTACACCACAGTCCCTTCTCCCATATCTAGAAATGTTATGAAATAAGCCTTTTTCTTCAAATCAAAAACTAAACAAATGTCATGCTTTGTATGTTACCGCCTCTTTGCATCTGCAAACATGAAACCGAACAACATTCGCCCACAGTTAAACTCACTGAAAGAAATAAAAGAAATGAACCGGGTTCAGCTGAATTTGTTAATATGTTACGTGCAAATATTAAAACTGAACCAAAAAATTAACCAACATTATGTTTGTAATGTTCTAGTAGCTGCAGGGCCCTACTGGACATTGATATGCTATGAGGACAAGATTTGGTTTAACATAACAATCAATGATTAAGCCTAATGTAAAGGACAGTACTTGTGTGTTTGCAAGTTTTAGTTTCTTAAACCACATGCAGGAACAATGTCTCCGGGCAAGTTGTTAATTTCTTCCGTACCAGGCTTAAACCAGACCCCAAAGTAGTGCGCCAGGATTTGAAGCAAATTGAACATACAGTAGTGGCCAAACAGTGGACTTGCAACTCTGGGCCCTTCACATGATGCCCTCTGGCCCAAAAAGATATTCCCCCTAGACTTGGATAGCGAAAGATAAAGATATTTCTGTAAATTAGTGGATACTTTTTTTTAGACGTTACACCCCCGCTAAATGACTTGTTCGTCTATCCAAAGTCGATCCATTCAGTCAGATAACGTTTGGAAAGTCTAGAAGAGCCACTCAATTAAATAATTGAATCCCCATTCAAGATAGTGGAGCATTAAACCAAAGTTTCTATAGTGCGCCTACTCTATGGGCCGCACAGTGAGGAAGCAGCGCCGATTATCTGCGTAATGTTTGGCTCCGTGATGGCTTCATGCTCCATGGAGCAACTCTCATAGTAATGAACGGGGCTCCGCTTCAGATGCTGTTTTTAGTTCTTCTTATAGATCCATGGCTAAATCGTAGCGTAATGTTGTTTTTGCTCAATAACTAACTTCATTTTCAGTTAGCTAAGGCACCTGTTAGAAAAGTAACCAACTGATGTGTGTGGAAGGTGTCAATGTGTGCATTTATGTCTTAGCTCAGTCTGATTTTAAAACTTCAAATTCTTCCATTATTTCCCCCCAGTGGATCTCTCCACATGAAGTCAAACTCACACCAGTGGAGGCCTCTCAGTATTAAGGGGGCCTTATGGAGTTTTCTTAGTTATACTTACATTCAGTGTTAGTCACCAAAACCCATGTTGTGTATCTAAGGAGCATGACATATGTGTGGAATGTCCTTTGTTATAAAGCATTTGTAGAGTCATTTTTAAAGGTCCCATGACATGCTGCTTTTTGGATGCTTTTATATAGGCCTTAGTGGTCCCCTAATACTGTATCTGAAGTCTCTTTTATATAGACCTTAGTGGTCCCCTAATACTGTATCTGAAGTCTCTTTATATATACCTTTTTATATAGACCTGTATCTGAAGTCTCTTTTATATAGACCTCACGGGTTCCCTAATACTGTATCTGAAGTCTCTTTTATATAGGTGGTCCCCTAATACTGTATCGGGTTCTTTTATAATACGGGTGTATACTGTATCTGAAGTCTCTTTTTATATAGACCTTAGTGGTCTCTTTTATATACTGTATCTAATACTGTATCTGAAGTCTCTTTTATATAGGCCTTAGTGGTCCCTAAATACTGTATTTGAAGTCTCTTTTATATAGACCTTAGTGGTCCCCTAATACTGTATCTGAAGTCTCTTTTATATAGACCTTAGTGGTCCCCTAATACTGTATCTGAAGTCTCTTTTATATAGACCTTAGTGGTCCCCTAATACTGTATCTGAAGTCTCTTTTATATAGACCTTAGTGGTCCCCTAATACTGTATCTGAAGTCTCTTTCCAGAAATTCAGCCTTGGTGCAGAATTACAGCCACTAGAGCCAGTCCCACAATGATCTTTCCTTAGAATGTGCGATTTCTGTGTCTGTAGCTTTAAATGCTATTGAAGAGGAGAGAGGGGGGGCAAGGTGTGTGTGTGTGGGGGGGTGTGTGGCCTTGACCAACTGCCATGCTTTGCTTGTTTTCAAACCATGATTTCTCTCTTCTTTTTTCCCAAATTCTCTGGGCAGGCAAAGCAGAGAAAGGGGAAGTAACCTTGCTCCTTATGAAATCATAAGGAGGAGATTCCAGATCGGCCCATCTGAGCTTACTTTTTGTCAGAGGTGGAGCAGGATACCCAGTGCTCGGTTTACACCTATGGCCATTGCTAGCCACTTGGGGAACATAGGCAGGCTGGGGGAATTCATATTAATGTTGAAAAACCTCATAAAGTGAATTTTTCATGCCATGGGACCTTTAAACTTTTTGAATGCAACATTGTTTACGAGCATGTTTACTTGCTAGCAGTCTTCATCTCAGCCTTTGTTGGTGCGTTGCAGCATATTTCGCGCGTTACAGCTACCTGTAGATGATGCAGGGGAATAGTGTGAGCCCATTAGGAGGACTGTGAATCACATCAAGTGCACAAAATAAACCAGATAGGGACCCAAATCATGGAAAGCAGCTTCATAGCTAGAGCTGGGTAGTGATGAAGGTCAAATGAAGCTTAGCGAACCACTGTCTTTATTTTCTGAGCTCACTAGATGGCGCTCTCTGTTCAAAACATTCAAGGCACAATGTGTTTGTACATTTGTCAAAAACTTGTTTACAGCTTTGAGGTAGAGACAGTATATACAACAAAACATAAAGAAAATAAGATACTAGGAGTCTTTAGTTCAGTAATGACAATTCAGTGTGTTTTCAACCCTTTGTTGAACAGAGGGCACCATCTAGTGAGCTCAAAAAATAAAGACAAAGCTTCATTTGGCCATCACTAGAGCTGGGTATAGTTAAAAAACATTCAATAACAGTGCCGATACTAGTACCGTGTCTTTGATACTGGTTCCTAAACGATACTTTTTTCGATATCAATTTTATAAAACAAAAAGGAATTACAACATCACACATTACAGCACAAATCATTTGATCTACTTTTCAGCTCCTACTACGTAACGTAGAGTTTTTCTTGAGTGTCTCTACGACGTCTAACGTTAGACAGCCAATCAGCAGCATTATAGACAAAGTGAAATTCCTCTCCGTATATTTAGTTTTGACTTCACCTCACATCCTGCTGTTGTGTATAGCCTCCATTAAGAGGCGTGAGCAAAATACCACAAAAAGTTCATGATCAAAATAATATCTGACAGGGAAGCAAGGACGCAAGTTAAATTTGTATGATGTTTACTTCGTTCTTGGCATGTTAGGAGGTAATGGAGTATATTAGGTAAGCACAAGTGCACACTCGCTTTTAAAGGGTTTTTTAGTCCACTTCCTCTCACCACTAACTGGTTGAGAAGAGTCCCAGATATGGCAAATCCTCTTTGCAAACTGAAGTGTGTTGAAGCAGGAATTAGAGTGATCCACATGTGTTTCAGACGTTATACTCGTGGCATGAAATATCCGCTCATTACATATGTGAAGCCATGTGAGTGGTTATGCATGACTACGTGCATGTGCATATTCACACAACATATGCAAACAAATATTCGGCACAAACACCATACATACAATATATGGGCAGATACTTGGCTATGAACTGTTTGAGTTTCTTCAGACAGACACATAACTTATTGAATCACTGGTTGAAGTTCCTCCAGGCTCGCTCTTGTTGGGCACAGACAATCTGGCTGAGCATATTGTATGGGCCAGCCAAAGAGCGGATGAGCAGGACACATAATACTTCAACCCCCTTACACACACACACACACACACACACACACACACACACACACACACACACACACACACACACACACACACACACATCTTGCTCGGTTCCCCCCTGATGCCCATGGGAGCTCAGCTGTTGCCTGGGAGCTACAGCTTCTGCCTGCTGCCTGGCACACTGCTACGTGCTCTCAGGCTGCCATGTAGTGTGCTGGAGCAGAAGAGCTAGATGTCTTCAGATGGCCCGGCAGATGGAGTTGTGTTTTTTTCGCCTTTGACACCGCAGCCTGAAAGAGAAGGCTTCTCCTCGCCCAGGGGCTGTCTGTGCCTTCATGTAGTCCAGCAGTCAAGTTTTGACAAATTTCTTCCGATGCTGGGGCTACTCTGTTGTCTCTTAATCGCAGCAGGGGGAGCTCACCCAAAGAGAGCTGCAGCCACATGTTGAGAAGCAAAGATAAGATCAACATCAGCCAATAGATGTCGGTAGTACGGTAGATGTTTTGTGATTGATTTCATTCAATAAAATGATGGTACAAAAGGAGCACTAACGCCACAGGTCTTATGTTGACAACGTGGACGCAGATATAGGAAACTCCGAAGGCAATCAGAATATTTATCTAGCAGGCTAGGCTAACGCTGCTGCGCTAATGTTAGCAAACGTCGGCGTAGCGTTAGCTAGCTGTATAAACTTGTGAAAAGCCGAACAACATCCCTATCCAAGCTGTGTTTCACTTTCCCTCCAATATTATTATGAACATAATAAAGACACCTGGACTCGGTCGAGACCAAAAGCAATATTTGGCAAGACCAGTGGCAGAGACCGAGACAAGTCCAAGTCCAAATACCAGCGAGCCCGAGACCATAGAAAAACAGTCTCGAGCCCGGACTTGAGTCCAAGACTGGACTTGAGTACTACAGCCCTGCCAGGGGCCCATGAAGAATTAAAAAATAGTAGTTGTTGTCATTGTTGTTGAAAATAGTGCTGTGAGTGAACCTATTACTGCAATTGTACACAGCACATGATATGATATGTAATGATGATGTGATATATTATATGGTAGGAATCTTTATTTTGGACCGGAAGCCCCAAAGAAAGTTGGACCATAGTTTGACAAGCGCTTCTATATTGATGCTCAGAGACTTTTCAGCCAAGTCACAGTTTCTTTACTTCTCCACTGCTAAAGTCAAATCTAGTCAGTTTAGTTTTTTACCTTTTTTTCCCCCTTTTTTTCCCAGGGTGAGGACAGTGTCAGCTGGGCTGCTACTGTCTGTCACTATGGAGATTATGGAAATGATTTGTCAGTTGTGTGTGTGTGTGTGTGTGTGTGTGTGTGTGTGTGTGTGTGTGTGTGTGTGTGTGTGTGTGTGTGTGTGTGTGTGTGACTTTAAAGCAGTGTAGGAGACAGTGTTTATAGCTGACTAGTCATGTAGGCCAGCTCCAGTGTAAAGAGCTCTCGGGGGCTGGAGGAGTGGAGGCAGTATGGCTGACCTGCATTCTGCTCTATAGCAGTACTGTACTATCAGAGACTGAACCATTCAGTCTCTCCGGACACTCCTGTCTTATTTGACTCTGACCTCCCTGCTTTGGGTGTGTGTTTCTTCCCCAACACAGATGCAGACGAGTCCTCGACGTTTGTGACCGGCATCGTTTTGTACAGAAACCTGGGCAGCATTCTGAATCTGCAGAGGTAAGACTGAATGCTGACTGTTTTACCACTGATTGGATTTGATTGTTAACCAGGTTATCCTGTGGCCATGAAACTCCATTAATATCAGGGGAAATTAAAGGGGGGGCATTCAGACATGGAAGCCAGGGAACACAAATGTACAATACAAGGAACGCTTAACAGGAATGCAGGAGAATGGATTTGATTTTTTTGTTCTACACTACTTGGCCATTATAGTACAATAGAGGGTACACGGAACATGTTTAATGAATGTTGCATAATGTATTTTACAGCTTTAATAAAAAAATAAAAAACAGCGTATAAACATCCTGAGTTCCGTGTGTTTTAGTTTAACAACTAAACAGACCATGACAGATATGGAAATATCTCAACAACTATTATTGCCATGAAGATTTGTACAGACATTCATGGGCCCCAGAGAATGAATCCTACGGACTTTGGTGATCCCTTGATATTTCCTCTAGCGCCAGCAGCACATAAACATGTACTGTATGCTTTTAAGTGGAATGCTTTAAAAACTATTAGATGGATCGCTAGGTCCACTTTCCAAATCCATTCTGTACAGACATTCACGCCCCGCTCAGGATGAATTTGAATTACTTTAGTGATCTTCATGACTGTAACTTAGAATTTGGTTTATAAACAAATAACTACAAAACACTGCCATCAACCTACGCTCTTTTGCTTAGTGCTGATTAAAATGCTAACAGGTTAGATTAATGCTGACCCTACACCAAATGACTTTTCAAGTGATTCCACTGTCACAGACTAATTTCCAATATCTGAATGAAATCCTGAGAGTCTTTCTAGAGTCGGGGCACTCCGTAGTCTCTATTGCTTGGTGTTAGGTGGTCATAAAACTCAGTCCTAGTCAGTCTTTTTCCTGTCTTGATGATCCGACAAAATCAAACGTGTTTGATATTATCGTAAGTTTTAAGTCTTGATAGTGAAGTTAAATCATGTGACCATTGTCAACAACCAATGGGTGCGCTCCCTCCAGCACCAAAAAGGAAGCATCAAACAGCTAGAGCCAGTGTTGTTTATTGTTGCTATGGATATAAACGCTAAATAGGGAAAGTTGCAGACTTTCAACCCTTCTGAAGCGCGTCATCCAACGGGAGTTTTACCGGCAGATAAACACAGACCTCCGGGTACTGGAGACATTCATTTGCATGTACGGCAGAACAGAAAATCTGCAAACTTTCTCTTAAGTTACCAGCTAACGCTAGTGGTAGCTAGCTAGCTTGGTTAAAGTTGTCAAAACGAATTTAGTTATTGTGTTGCAATATGTGACCCTGTAAGATCCCCAGTCTTTACATATTATGACAGTCTTTAACATTAGATGTCAGATGATTGTCTTTAGATGTGAGATGGTGTCAGACACTAGTCTTTTCAAAGTCTGTTCACAGTATCCACTGTATGGTAGGCATTAGATGAAAATTATATCAAAACGTCATCTTGTTATCATTATCATTGTGAGCATGTAAGCAAACCAATTGGTCTAAAGGTGAAAGTATTTTGGTCGCATAGATTACATACCAACTCAAAACAATAACTATAAAACAGGGTCTGACATAAGCAATGGTCCGGGGCCTTTAAAAACTTATTTTGGGCAAGTTAATTGGACAGTCGCTGGCCCATTCGGGCCATTTACACTAAATTAAGTGTTACTTTAAGTTACTTTAAATATCTTATTTTTGCCTGATCAGCATGTCTTCTCTTGTCTCTCTTTATGTCGCATGATTTAAGAACTAAAACATATACAAAAACATGTTACAATATTTTTTATTACTCTTTGATAACCAAAATAGACAATATTGATCATCGACATTGAATGTTTTACATAGAGTGTGTGAAGGCAGCATTGTGAATTTCTTTCACCTAAATTAACAGACATTATACCGTATTGGTCCGAATATAAGACGACCCTGATTATAAGACTACCCCCTCTCTTTCAAGACTCATTTTTGGAAAAATACTTTTTGAAGACCACGTCTTTTTTTTTATATAAAGAAAATAATTTTCTTTGAAAATAATTCTAATACAAACACATTGAATATAACAAGGTAGGCTGTTGTTTTTAACATCTTTTAATTAAAATAAAATGTTCAATATCTTTTTAGATGAAAGTGTCACATTGAAATGAACGGTAAATATTTCCTAGGCCTTCAACCAAATGACTGCTTTGGTAATGGGCATCCCATCATTCCATTTTTCAGTCACGTAATCACACACTCTGTCAATCTCTTGGAAGTGGCCGCTTTGATGACCACGGTAAGATTTTCTCTGGCTGTTTGCATTTTTAGAAGTTTTACTTCTGTTTTAACTAGACCCCATATATAATTCAGATGTATTTCCAGGAAGGAAAAAAAACTCTTATATGTCTTATATTCGGACCAGTACGGTAATAAATACAAATGATTAGATTGCAAATCCACCAAACTAACTGAATTTATATTTGTAGATGCAGAATAGGCTTTTTGTTTGTTGTTTTATATATATATATATATATATATATATATATATATATATATATATATATAAGATATATTTATAGATAAGTCATATACGATTAAGAAAATAACAATTTGAAAACAATTTTCCCCCTCTTTTTTTTTACTGGGCCAGTAAACATATGCAAGCGGCCAGTAAAAATCTGATGGCTTGGGCGCCTGGTTAGCTCACCTGGTAGAGCAGGCACCCATATATAGAGGTTTACTCCTTGACGCAACGGCCACGGGTTTGACTCCGACCTCATTATCCCCTCTCCCTCACCTTTCAAGTCTAAGCTGTCCTATCCATATAAAGGCCTAAAATGTCCAAAATAATAATCAAGTGGGTGAAAAATGTTATGTTGGACACTGTAGAATATTAGAATGTGCACAAAATCCATTAAAAAACCAGCTTCACGTTGAAATATAGTCACATATGCTGTATACAGTAACTGTTGAACCATATCCCTGGTTCTGCTACAAAACTGTGCTGAGTGTTATGGATTGTCATGGCAGAGTCAGGGCATTTGAAATCAGTGCTGCAGTGAATGCTCCCAGTTAAATGAAAACAAGGATTTAATGCAGAAACAGCTACGAGCAGTGGGTGGCCTCATGGATGTCTTTTATCTCCGTGAGTAAAGGGATTTCTTGGAGGAAGTTGCTGCTGTTTTTTGATCATGCAAAACATGCAAGAATTAAATCCCCCTTCCAATACCATGGATATAAAGCCATTGGCCAGCCATGCCAAAACACTTATTTATGCACTTCAATATTCAATGGAAAATAATCTCAACGTGGTGTCAACATAAAACACAGTGCTTTCAAGCCGGAGAGCGGAGTTCACTTCACGGCGAAAACAAAATACTTCATCCCAGGAACCGCCATTCATTCCTCGGTAGTGTTTTTATCCAAACCACCATCTTTTTTCCTGAATTTAACTAGTCGTTTTGGTGCCTAAACCACACTGTCATCGCCGCAGGACGCTCACTTTTTCTGGCTAAACTCCACTACCACGGCCCCTGAAAGGACCGTCATCTGGCGGTGCCTGTAGCCAGCTCACAGTCACCTATTGGCGGCTAAACAACTGCCGCTGGTAGCCGGGGTCCTGGAGCTCTGTAGCGGCTAAATACAGCCAGCAACTGCTGCTCTGATTTTATGTGTTCCCATTACAGCGCTTTACTTAGTTTAAAAGTCTTCTAATTTAGGTTTATAATATATGATCTATTGGTGAAGTCACATTGATCACTTTGAGGGCAGATACATTTTGTCCCCACTGGGGATAAAAATAATTTAGCAGAGGCAGGGATATGCAGACCAAAAAGGGGGTAATCCCACGCATCACCCCCCCCCCCAGGAAATCACACCCTGGGTGTGTCTGTGAGTAACAGCCTGTTATCAATGCCTGTGGTTGTGGTGGTAAGGAGCTCCCCATTATGATAATGTGGTACGAGCACGTAATGAACTGGTAATATAACATACGGAAACAGGGAAATGAAGCAGACCCTCGCTCTCATCAGTCCTCCCACATGTTTGTTCTGAATCTTTGGATTGCTGCTTCCTTCCATACCTCTCAGCTCTACTCATATTTATCATCCGTGTCTCCTCCTTTTCTGCATTGGATTCTCCCCTCAAGTAAAAGGAGATAAGTTTGAGGCAAGAAACCAGATGACACAAACATTTAAGTTGACTGATTGTGCTTTGGAATGGCGAGAGGGCGATTGTGCGTACAGGATACAGTGATGATGTGAGGAACTGGAAAACGGAGCATGGGCTGTTGAACATGTTTGGCCGACTGGAAGCTTTCAGTGTCAGTTCTTCCAGTGGCAATTCACTTCTACCTGATTGTTTCATTCCACATGATTGATAGTACCTATGAAAAGCAGAAATTGTAATGCATACTAAACAGGCAGAATGTAATGTAAAATAAAATGCCCCAAATGTGTGATAAGATAAGCTATTGAAAAACAATGTGGACTGCTTCAGATGCTAGAAAAATCCTTGAAACTCTTTAGGGTTTACTTGGCTGGTAGGGTTATATGTTTGCTCTGGAGCAGAGCACAACGATTCTGGCGAGCAGATCAGAAGCAAATGAGTCAGTAATCTGTTAACATGTTTTATTGTTGAATAAGTATCTGAGGTGATTCTGATGCTTATGTATAAGCAGACTGGACACTGTTACTGTTTAAAGTGGCTCCATCAAAGTACTTTAGCATTTTGTGACAAACTTTACTAAACTAAAGGCAATGTCAATCTGTTCAAATCTCACTTGTGAGCCTTGTTTCCTTTAATGCATTCGTCTGGATGTCATTGTTTGCAAGTCTTCCTCAACCAATTTCAAAATATTTACTAGCCATGTGGCTCTAAGAATGTCAGGCAAAAGTTTGGACACCTTTTTTCATTCACTTGAATGGGAAAGCGTGTCCAAACCTTTGACTGGTACTGGATGTCAGTCAGTCGGTGAGTTGATATTTCCACCACTTTGGTCCATTGTGAATATCTAAACGACTATTAGATGGATTACAGCAACATTTTGTACATTCATGGTCCCAAGTGGACGAATCCTAATGACTTTGGTGCTCCCTTTGCTGCTCCTGTAGTGCCACTGCAAGATGGTTATGAATGTCTAAACTACTGTTGGATGGATTGCTAAGACATTTGACACATACCCAGAGGATGAGTCTATATAATTTTGATCTAGCGCCACCAGCATGTCAACGTTTTCACTTATGTGAAATATCTAATCAATCTACCAGATGGACTAACACAGCAAGTTGTACAGACATATATGTATTCCAAATTATGTATTTAGTGATATGGCAGGTTGACATTTTTGGCTTAGAGTCAAATGTTTGACAATTATGGGATTGCCATAACATTTGGTAGAGTCATGGTCCCCATGGGATACATTCTAATAATGTTGGTAACTCCCAGCAGGTCAAAGGCTACATTTACATTGCTACGTTTTGGTTTAAAATCTAATATCTTTTGCGACATTTACACCTCGCATTCACACTGCTCTGGCGTTTCAGAGCCCCGTTTTGGTTTGGAATCTGCAGGGTTGTGTTGCAGTCTCACCAACCGCCAACAAAGACCTTTGGCAACACCGACCTTTGGCAACACACGCCAATGTTTCGCCTCCCTGATTGGATTGAATCATGACGTCTTGTTCTCTGAGACTAAGCTACTAACGTTACCATGGCAACTACCAGCAACCTGTTTACCCCGGCACGCGCATGCCCAGTATGCGAGAATGTTGATGAAACGGAGATTACTTTTTCTACGTGAGCTCAAAACACAGAGATCGCTTTTGGCTCAAAACTCTGCTTAAAAAACTAAACGCACAAATGTAAATGTAATCAAAGTTCTAACTTATTCAGTGAAACATCTACTAGAGTGATCAGCAGTTTGGAACAGATATGCATTCAAGACAATATATCTTAATGACTTGGGTGATCCTTTGACTTTTACACATTGTAACTGCTAAACATCAGAAATATAGCATTATCATTTACCTCAATGCACCACTGTGGCTGTGTACAGATTAGCAACTGATGTTTTTTTTTTCTCTTTCTCTAGAAACAGCACAGTCCTCAACTCCAAGGTTTTGTCAGTGACCATCAAGCCCACCCCTGCTTCCCTCTCTGCTCCAGTTGTAGTTGAGTTCTCCCACCTGTACAACGTGAGTAACCTTTGTCTTAAAAGTAATTTTAAATATTTAGCTATTATGATATAATGTTATTTAACCAGTATTTTTTGATGATGTTTTTTTTTTTTCCCTCTTTCTGTTCCCCATCCATTAGAGCACTACCAACCAGACCTGTATATCCTGGGACGAGAGCGACAGGTGAGATCCACCATATTTTTCATTCATCTGACCATGCTTGCACCCTAACATGTGTGGACTCTTTGTAAGCTGTTTTGTTTGTTATACTATTGATTGTATTATGGGAAATGTAGGTTCCAGCATTTTTGGAGCTTGCCCCATTCTAGTAGCCTGGAAATCCAGACCCAAATCTGAAAGATTAAAGGACAGTTCTGGCACAAAATGAACCTAGGGGTTAATAACATATTTGTACTAAGTCAACCGTTCTCTGGGCCATGTCTTCATGCTAATCTGTTTGCGCTAGCTTGTTTTCAAGCTAGAGACACATTACTTTTAGCATGATGTCTAAGTCATAAAAATATGAAGCCTTTAGGTTTGGCTGAGGTGGAAAGGTTGGTGGACAAATTTCAGTGGTAATGTTCAACTGAAATACGCTCAGCAAATAAATCCTCAAATACATGAAGCATGTGATTTAAACGTCCACTGATGCCTCCGCTCCACTGAAGAGACAAAAACATCAGCATGTGGAGCGAATCCGGAGACTGTAACCTTCCTCACAAGAAAAAATGTGAAATGTCATATTTTCATCAAGATTTGTGCTTTGTTTTCCATCATTTGAAGTTGGACTGGAGCTCTTTTAATTAAATCATCTTGGTACACTCTCTCCTAACAATAATAGCCCCTCACTGGTGAATACTGTTTATCTCTGTCAACTCCTAATCTTCACATAACAGTGGATGGAAACACGCATTACTCCGCATTTTTCTTTGTGGATTTTAAGGAGAAGTATTTTTTTTTTTTTTTTTGGATGGAAAATGTTCCATTCAACGTTTTATATTATGTGATGTTTTCAAAATTGCAACCTTTAAGGGTCCCTAGCTGTGCTTCAGCAGGGTTTTACAATAAGGGTTGCCCAATGGCTGTCACGATTTCAGCAGGTGGAACCAAATGCAAGACTCTTCCAGCAGGAGTGCAGAACAAACACACTTTATTGTTACTCAACAACTACAAACTCACAACTACAGATGAACAGGACGAACAGAGAGAGACGAACCGACAAGAGACAAAGGAACACAGGGGAGTAGAAATACACAGACCAATAAACAGAAAGACAGGGAATTGGACAAGACAGGAACAAGCAACAGGTGAGAGTGGAAACGGAGGGAAACTAACGAGACAATTGGGAACAGGTGAGAACAGAACTGGAGGGAAACTAACGAGAGGAAGTGCAGACCATATAAGGGGAAGGGCAGAGACAAAGACAGATGACAGACAGGTAACAAGAGAACACAGCAACAAGCACAGATAACAAAATACACAAAAAGGCCACAAGAGTGGCACAAGGCAAGCAGTCTCAGCCGGATCCTGACAATGGCCTGGGGCAAGTAAAGTGCCATGTTGGGAAAGTAAATAGGCTCGTTCGAGATGAGCCAGATCTGCGCAGAATCGATCACCGGCGATCACCGCCCAATGCATGCCGGTTAGATTCTTGTCCGACTTGATCCCGACTTGCTCTGACGTCATGCACACGTGGGCAACGATAATCTCATGAGACATTAAAATGTCTTAACATAATTCTAACATATTATTAGCAAATATAAATCACCACTGTTGATAGGCTCACTGGCCTATAGATAAGGTACTCATTAAGGTAGCCATCCACAGATACAGTTCATCCTAAGATTCTTGTATGTGTAACGTTAAAAGATGAGACAATTATTATTTAAAAAGCTTGGTATTCTATGCAAAAAAGATATATATAAAGGCTTTAGGTTGCCTATACACAATTGTAAGCCCAATTTAACACGCAACTTCATTTATACAATATATATGTAGATGTTTTAGAGCCACCATGTTCCCTCTGAAAGTTGTGCGCCTGGCAACAGTGTCTTTTTTTGTGTTATTTTGACAAAGTCAGTGCACTGCTCCCCAGTGAAAGGTGCTGAGTGTGTTGGACAGCTCCACGCTATCACTGCTACGACACTGATGCAGCATGTTGAAAATTAAAAGTGTCGCTCACAGCTTTTCCTCCCCCGCCCAGCCCACGCACACACATCAACATGTACGATAGAGAGCAGTTTACTGGGAGGAGAGAGAGAGAGAGAGAGAGAGAGAGAGAGAGAGAGAGAGAGAGATTTGTGTAATGGTTTTGCTGTACCATGTAATCCTCCTTTAAGTTGGTGTTCATGTTATAGTTTATGTTGTGCCAGTTATTGTTAATTTCCTTTTATTTGCATGTTATCTGCTTTGGCAATATAAGCAATGTCTTCTCATGCCAATAAAGCTCTTTAAATTTAAAAATCTTTAAAAAATGACATATGGTCTATACATCTGCCCATTGCATACTATGTATTGTTTGCATATTCTGCACTCAACCCATTCATCATCTTTTTTCTTATGCAACAGTTATTTTGTATGTACTGTATGTATTTGTTTTTCTGTATGTATTGTTTATTTCATATTAATGTTTAATATGTGTTTTTTTGTTTGTTTATGTATGCACCATTCAACAAGGCAAAATTCACGTACCTGTAACTTATTGTGGCAATAAACCCTTTTCTGAATCTGAGAGAGAGAGAGAGAGAGAGAGAGAGAGAGAGAGAGAGAGAGAGAGAGAGAGAGAAGCCAGCATGGCAGGATGGAAAAGGAGTAAAGGCTATTGAACAGTTAATTTTTACTGCTTCTGTGACCAGATTCAAAGCACTCCTCATTTGCTCCTTGCTCTCAAGTGCCCTATTTGTTTAAGACAAGAAAACAGTGAGAACATGTTAGAGCGTGGAGCTAGAGAAAGAGTGACGGAGGAAAGTAGGAAGCAAACGTTAGGCAGCCTTATTGCAATGCAGGTTTGGACATTTGCATTTAGATGGGTACGTACACTTGTGTTACAGAGACGGAAAGCAGCCCATTCAACAGTTCAGTCAGAGGGTTAAAAGAAGTGTGACTTGGCACATATAGACCTGGAGCAAGACAAAGAGTGAACCAGAGAAACGGAGCTGATTTGGGGGGGAAAAAGGCGAGTTAATATTGAGAAATTGAATAGATATTATGACAGCTTGCCCTAATAATGAAAAAGTATAAATATAGCTTCAAAGTGACGGTTGAGACAATATTCATAGTCACTCAAACTTAATTACTTGCAGTGTTATATGAAATTCTGAACTACCATAAACTCTTAAATGAAGGCTTTATGTACCTAATACAACGTTCCAGACACAATCTTTAGCCCGTAACTTACGACTTCAAGTCACGTCTCACGACTCGGTAGCGTTCCAGGCAAAGTCACAAGCTGGCTAGCTAAACATTGTGCCATTGGCAGGGTTCAGGTTAGGCTACCTAACGTTGACGTTTGCTAGCGGCTACCTAACGTTGACGTTAGCTAGCGCTAGCTGATACTAGCGATTTCTAGTCGCCGACATATTTTGGGCTTCATTTAATAAACATAACCTGTAGTAGTATATCGTATATTGTTTTGATTACAATGTGCGGAATTACTTTACGTTGCCTATTTATGTCTATTTCTCACCGTTAATCACCGGCGTCTGTATAGCATCAACAGGGGTCGCCAATGTTGTTTATGTGTGTGTGACGTCAAAAACTGTAACTGGGAGAACAACAATCTGGTACGAGTTTACGGGTAGTAAGTTATGGGTTTGACTGCTGTTCCAGGGCACTTTCACGGGTAGAAGGTTGTGAAAACACGGGTTACGGGTTGCCTGGAACGCAGCATTAAATCAGGCCTTTATTTGAAGGCTTACATTAGTCATATTTGTTCATCAGTTGGTTGTACTTGTTTGGTTTTTCCTTCCATTAAAACTTATCACCTACTGTCATGGCAACTAGGGTTGGGTAGCGTTCACTTTTTTATACAGTACCTTTTTTCTGTACTTTCCCTCTACAATAACAAAAATTAATTTCAGTTGTAAAAATAATTCCAAACCTATTTATCCTATTTACTTAAACCATCTTATTTTATTTTGAACATTTTACACGCTACACAAAATACAACATCGCCCTCTCCCCTCCCAATCCTCTCTCTACAACCTATATCAAATCAAATAATTATTCATTTCTTACACTGCATTGAAACGTATTCTTGTATTTGTATCTTATTATATTTTTTACTTTATATTTTCCATTTGTTTTTAAATACTCTTTGTTTTATGTGAAGCACTTTGAATTGCCTTGTTGCTGAAATGTGCCAGCCTGTCAATCGATTCCTTTCGACTTTTATCAATCCATGGTACATAGGTTCTCTCTCTATTATTAGTTCAAAACCATTTTATTTTAATGAAGATGTTACCATGATAGATTGTCATGGTTTTATATGTTTTTGATGATGGTGACCTTGGCCACCTCTGGGATGGGGGGGATGTCACCACCATCACGCATAAGGGACAGCATACAGTAGGAGAGACAATGACATGAACATAGCAAGGGCGAAGAATCTAATCTCTTGTGAGGGGTTGGGGGTTTGGGGAGACATGTTCTATGCAAAATTAAAATCCATCTTGGACAGCAGCTATGATTAATGAGTTAATATTTGGTAGAGAAATTGGAATCTGAGGAGTCCTTGTCATGTTGATAAGAGCTGTGAAGCAGCCTGGGCCATCACTTGCACCATGCTTCTATCTCCTGAAATCACTAACAAGAACATCAGCAGCCCCTTTCTGTGTTTCTCATTCACACTGACATTATTACTAGGTTTTGTTTACGGTTTGTCTTACCTGATGTACTATAAATACATAAATTCACAAGTGGTAGATTCACCTGTTGGCTAATATATATCAACGACGTTTCATTTCCGGGATTGTTCAGGTGCCGCCAGAAATTCCCCCGGATGTCCGTCATTTTTCGGCTGGATGTCCGTTACCTTCCTCTTTCATTTTAAACTCCGGTGGATTTCTGAGGACTATGGTTTACAGTTCCTCAGATCTCTGCAGGGTAAATCCAGACAGATAGCTAGACTATCTGTCAAATCTGACTTTTCTGTTGCACGACTAAAACACTTTTTGAACGTACACACGTTCCACCAAAACAAGTTCCTTCCAGAGGCTATTATGCAGAGGCACCGTCATTGCAGCCTGCGCGTAGCCTCCGCCCAAGACGATTGTGATTGGTTTAAAGAAATGCCAATAAACCAGAACAGGTTTTTCTCCCATCCCGGAATGTTGTGTGGACTAGAGTACGGATCGGGACGCATTTTTGCGTCCGAGCCCGGCCCGCGTCCAACAGTGGGAATTGGTGCTACCAATTCCCACTGCATTATTTGAACAGTATTGTACTGCAGAAAGTAGTGTGTTGCTATAAAAATGCTAATGCTAATTAACAATGGAAGAGAGACAGACCATCATAACACTTAAGAATGTTGGTCTTTCCTACAGAGAAATTGCGAAGAAAGTCAAGGTGTCAGTGAGTACAGTATTCTTCACCATCAAAAGGCACTTAGAAACTGGGGGAAACTCTGACAGGAAGACCCAAAGCCACAACAGAATCAGAACACAAGTTTCTGAGGGTCAACAGCTTGCGTGATATGCGGCTCACAGGACAACAGCTTCAAGCACAACTTAATAGAAGACTTGGAGCTGCAAGTTTGATAGGTCGAGTTGCAGCAAGAAAGCCATTGCTAAGACGTCAGAATAAGAAAAAGAGGCTTGCCTGGGCCAAGAAACATCGTCAATGGACTACTGAAGACTGGAAGAAGGTGCTTTGGACTGATGAATCAAAATCTGATTGAAATCTTCGGTTCATCACGCAGGATTTTTGTACGCCGTCGAGTAGGCGAAAGGATGGTTCCTCAGTGTGTGACATCAACTGTCAAACATGGAGTAGGAAGCATGATGGTCTGGGGCTGTTTTGCTGGATCCAGGGTCGGTGATTTGTACAGAGTGAAAGGCACCCTGAACCAAAACGGCTACCACAGTATTTTTCAGCGCCATGCAGTACCCTCTGGTATGCGTCTAGTTGGTCAGGGGTTCATCCTACAGCAAGATCATGACCCAAAAAATAAGTCCAAGCTATGCCAGAACTACCTTAGCAAAAAAGAACAAGATGGTAAGCTTAAAAACATGGAGTGGCCAGCACAGTCACCAGACTTAAACCCCATTGAGCTGGTTTGGGATGAACTGGACAGAAAAGTGAAAGCAAAGCAACCTACAAGTGCTACACATTTATGGGAACTTCTGCAACAGAGTTGGGAAGAACTTTCTGAAGAATATTTGATTTCCATTGTAGAAAGAATGCCACAAGTGTGTTCAGCTGTTATATCTGTCAAAGGGGGCTACTTTGATGAGTCAAAAATTTCAAAATACATTTTGGTTTATAAATTGATTCAATTATTTCTTTTTTAACTTAAATTGTTAATTTGTTCTATTCTTTCATTTCAGAGTACAATAAGATATTGAACTGCATGAATTTCAATAAAAACCTGGGAAAATTGGGGTGTTCTAAAACTTTTGACCGGTAGTGTATATTTTTATAATATTTGGAGAATTCAACATTCATTACAACCCTACATTCTGCTTTATAATGAATCCGGCACAAGTTAAAGGAGCTGATGGGATTATGTTTCACTTGATTGATTAATTGATTGATTGACATGGAATAATAAGTGACAACCCTTTTACACAGTAGATTAATACCTGGAAACTCACCAGACATGCTTGCAGAATATACCAACCCACATGTTATTACTATAGATTCATTTTCTTCCAAAGGATTTTCCTGCTGGACAATTTTCTCTCAACACAGTGTCTGATCAAATGTTGGCACAAAGCCTCCTATTATGAATATAGTATACTGTACCAACTGTATCTACATGTTATGAACGTGATCAGTATCTGGATGTTTCATGTGGATAAGGGAAAACATGTAAATGCAGCACAACAGTTTGCAATTGGCACAGAATCAAATTAGCCAGACCACACCTGCATTGTGATCACATTTTAGGAAGAGAAATAATTTGAGCCCATATAGCAGCATAGATTTGGGAGACTCTGAAGGGACATATACTGTATAGGATGTGTGCATTTCTGCAATGATGACCTTCCAATTAGCATTAGCCTAATTAGCAAGGCTAGCTTCCGCTGTTTCCATGTGTCACCAGAGCCTTGCCATTGTGTATATCGTAGCAGTCCCTCATTAGTACACACATTGCTTCCCTTTACCTGAGAGCTTTGCCTGCCTGATTTTTATAGTGGGATCCAATCCCAATGCAGGCACAGCTGAGAAAACAGGTATGCTTATTAATACCAGGTGCAAATGCAAAGGCCAGTGATCAGATGTCTTAGGTCATGGGTGTTTTACAGGTCCCCAGGAAGTGTGCCGGGCTTTGAAGCCCATTTGACATAGCGACCAAACAGTTGAATTATAACTTCTATGTCTGTCATGTGATGCTCTCTGTCCCAAAAAGACTTTTCCCTGTAGACTTGACTAGACATGGCGAAAAAGACATCTGTAAATCAGGGGATACATTGTTTTTGAGCGTCACAATTCCCCCGAAATTACTCATTTCACTATCAGAATTTGATCCATTCGGTCCCATAATATTTGGAAAGTGTAGGAGAGCTGCATGATTAAATAATTTAATCCCCATTAATGTTAGCGGAGCACTAAACCAAAAGTAGCTCTATGGGCCCCATAGTGTGGAAAGCAGTGCCAATCATCCGGGTCATTTTATAGGTTGCAGTGGAACTTTTTGGTTTCATGCACCACCAAGCAACTCTCATAGGAATCAACGGGGCTTTGCTTCGAATGTGTATCCAGGTTTTTACTGAACAGGCCTCCCAGGCCCAGGGGCCCCTTAAAGGTGCTATAGGTAGGATTGTGAAGATCCAGGATTTAGCCAAAGAATTTGAACATCGACAACTTCTCAGTCCCTCCCCCCTTTCTCCTAAGCCCCTCCACCCACGAGGGAGAATGAATAGGCTCGTTCGAGATGAACTGCGCCTCGCCTGTAAAGCGGACGAGAGCAGGCGGCAGCAGCCGGGGGCGGTGACAAAAGTCCGCTCTCAAGTCGGACAGTTTTCCAGCTGATTCCAGCAGCCTTCAGGCTGAACAGGAAGTGACACAAACACAGTGGTCCGATTCTGATTTAATAAAATGTTATCAGACCCATATATCAGCTCCTACACAGTCTCCAGTTGATTTTATTATGACAGAGTAGCTGTCAAAATTCTCTACATGCAATCTGTTGCTGATTTTAATTAACAACAAACTGTAGATGATCCGTAATCTGAACAGATTTAGTCTCTCTGACTTCTAAACGTAACTATCAGCCTCACAACAGGTGTTCTGTACAGAATAAGCCTTTAAATCAGACAAATAGCAGTTAAAATCCCTCCGATTAAAAATCAATAAAAAAGTTTATATAAAACGTCATCATGTTGAGTCGATTCTGAACCAATCAGCTGTTCGATCAGCTGAGAGGCCGGCGTTTCCCAGCATGCCCTGGGTCCGCCTGCGTCCGCCTGGCAGAAAGTTAGTTTTACAAGTCTTACCTACTGCATCTTTAAGCCTAAATGTCTGTTAGGTAACTTTGCATTTCTTGTCACATTTTCTAAGGGCTCATTATGTGGTCATTTATGTCAAAAACAAAGCTCCAAATGTCCTACTGAAAAACTGAAGGGATAGCTTAAACATTCACTTTGAATGTGTCCGTGCCCAGTGATTTATTGTCCCATAATCTGCCTATGCTTAAGGTACTGATCACAAGTTAAAACTCAATGTCTGAGTGTAGTGCTGACAATTAGGGGACTGACTGTAGTGTATATGCTTGTCATTACTTAACAAATCTGAGACAGTTTTTTTGGGCCAGTCCCCCAAAAATGTAGTAACATATTAGTGTTGAAATTGTTATACAAAGCCTTAACTCTTAGTATCCTAATCTTTAGTGAACCCTATTATCAAGAATTAAATCTTAATTAAACTAAATTCACATATTGCTAGTGTCTTTTGAACAAGACTTTGTTGCTTTGGCTGAAAACCTTTTGAAAACCAGAAAATTGATCTCTTCTAGCTAAGCCAGTATACTGATACAGAAACGTTTTTGTAGAACAGCATTAACCCTTCCATCGAATGTTTTTTTTTTTTTAGATTAGCTCTGAATATTTTTAACCAAAACTGTGCATTACTGACTAATGTTGCCCATCCCCCTCATCATCCATGCACTGCTATCAGTGCTGCATGTAGACAACAGCCCTGCAATATTGCATTAATTCTGTCAGCGGCTACTTTAAAAATCCAGATTTGGGTAGTTCTTTGTATTTAGCAGAAAACAAATAGAACTTGTATGACTTCAAACAGTCACTACATGGCAGGTCGAGAGAGAGAGAGAGGTATTTTTTGCATAGACTCGACATTGTTTACCAGACTGCAGTCACTAACTAGCCTCGCTTCTGATCATACAAATCAATCCTGCTGTCTCCGTTAATTTACGAGGCCAGTGCTGATGCTGAGGAACTGCCTCAATTCATCAAAGATGTTGGAGCTGAGCACTGTGGACTTAAATTTTCATCAATTACTGTAATACAATTATAGGAGAGTAGATGCAGTTCAGTGAGCAGGGGGCATGCTTGTTTACAAGTGTTTCTGAATAGAAAAAGGCTGCATTACAGGCAACAGCCTGCACACATTCTCCTGTATTTATATTCAAAGCATGCTAATCCATTCTAACTCACATACCAGCCAACTCACTAGCTATTTGTGATTACAGGACATTGATGAATACCCTGAAATGTTACCCCATATCTTGTGTATTTCAACGCCGGATGTCTCTCATTTTCTACCGGATGTCCGTCACCTTCCTCTTTCTTTGTGGTGGCATTCTAAACTCTGGTGGATTTATGAGGACTATGGTTAACTGCTCCTCAGATCTCTGCAGGGTAAATCCAGGCAGCTAGCTAGACTGTCCAATCTGAGTTTCTCTTGAAATGAAACGTCGTCAATATAAACTATGCTCCCCATGACTATTAACTGATATGTACAATCCATGGACACCAGACATTATGATACTATAAAGAGATTGTTGGCTGCCTGGACCGAAAGAACAAGGGGTTGTGGCCTTACCTTCCGTTCCGACCCCCAGGCGCCGTCCTTCCGCTCCCTACTGGCACGCCACTTCCTCGGCTTCCTTCGGCTTTCATTGACAGTTCATTTAGTATACAATGAAACGCGAACATAACATAAATGAATAAGGAGAAACGTCAAGTAGCTCAGGAAATGCTGATCTTCTCGTGCAGTCTGTTTGCCTCAACACATGTCCCAGACTGAACTCAACCCTCTGCTTTCATTTCTGCTTTGAGCCCTGTGACGCAGATAGGCCACACCCAAGAGGAACAATGCAGATTCTGTCCTGGTTGTGGAACAACAGACCAGCTCTTCACTCTCACAAGGATCCTGGAGGGAGCCTGGGCGTATGCCTATCCGGTCTACATGGGTTTTGTGGATCTGGAGGAGGCGTAAGATTGGGTCCCCCGGGAGATATTTGTGGGAGGTGCTGGGGTGTATGGGCTGAGGGGGTCCCTTCTCAGGGCCATCCAATCTCTGTATGACCAAAGCGAGAGCTGTGACCGGGCTCTCGGGAGTAAGTCTGACTTTTTTCAGGTTTCAGGTAAGGGTTGGCCTCCGCCAGGGCTGTCACCAATCCGGTTTGTGACATTCATGGACAGGATATCAAGGCATAGTCATGGTTGGGAGAGGATGCAGTTCGGTGGGCTGGGGATCTCATCGCTGCTTTTTGCAGATTATTTGGTTCTGATGGTATCATCAGTCCGTGACCTTCAGCCCTCACTGGATTAGTTCACAGCCGAGTGTGAAGCGGCTGGGATGAGGATCAGCACCTCTAAATTTGAGGCCATGATTCTCAGCAGGAAACCGATGGAGTGCCTACTCCAGGTAGGGAATGAGTCCTTACCCCCAAGTGAAGGAGTTCAAGTACCTTGGGGGCATGTTCGCGAGTGAGGAGACAATGAAGCAGGAGATTGGCCGGAGAATCTGCGCAGCGCGGGAGAGTATTACATTCACTTTATCACACCATTGTGACGAAAAGAGAGCTGAGGCAGAAGGCAAATCTCTCAATCTACCGTTTAATTTTCGTTTTCTACCCTCACCTATGGTCATGGCTGGGTCATGACCGAAAGAACCAGATCCAGGGTACAAATGGCCAAAATGGGTCTTCTCAGAATTCCCAGGAGTAGTTGGAGGGATTTTATCTCCACCCTGGTCTGGAATGCCTCGGGATCTCCCAGTCAGAGCTAGGGCTTTGACTTTTGCCCAAAAATCATATTCGAAGTTCATTTGTTTATTAATATTCGAATATATTTGAATATTTATTAATAATATTTTGACCATTAAATGCCTTCAGTAAGACCTACAGTGCCTTGCAAAAGTATTTACCCCCCCTTGACATTTTTCGTGTTTTGTTGCCTCACAACCTGGAATCTACATGGATTGTTTGAGGATTTGCATCATTTAATTTACAGAACATGCCCACAACTTTGAAGATGTTTTTGTTTTGTTTTTATTGTGAAGCAAACAACAAATAGGACAAAATAACAGAAAAAGTAAATGGTTTTCACCCCCCTTTGTAGAGCCACCTTTTGCGGCAATCACAGCTCCAAGTTGCTTTGGATAAGTCTCTATGAGCTTGCCACATCTTACCATTGGGATTTTGCCCATTCCTCCTCGCAAAACTGCTCCAGCTCCTTCAAGTTGGATGGTTTGTGCTTGTGAACAGCAATCTTTAAGTCTGACCACAGATTTTCTATTGGATTGAGGTCTGGGCTTTGACTAGGCCATTCCAACACATTTACATGTTTCCCCTTAAACCACTCGAGTGTTGCTTTAGTAGTGTGTTTGGGGTCATTGTCCTGCTGGAAGGTGAACCTCCGTCTTAACCTCAAATCACGCACAGAGTGGTACAGGTTTTGTTCAAGAATATCCCTGTATTTGGCACCATCCATCTTTCCCTCAACTCTGACCAGTTTCCCAGTCCTGGCTGCTGAAAAACATCCCCACAGCATGATGCTGCCACCACCATGTTTTACTGTGGGGATGGTGTTCTTTGGGTGATGTGTTGGGTTCGCGCCAGACATAGCGTTTTTCTTTGATGGCTGAAAAGTTCAATTTTAGTCTCATCAGACTAGAGCACCTTCCTCCATACATTTTGGGACTCTCTCCCACATGCCTTTTCGCAAACTCAAAACGTGCCATTTTGTTTTTTGCTGAAAGTAATGGCTTTCTTCTGGCCAATCTGCCATAAAGCCCAACTCTATAGTTGCGTACGGCTTATTGTCGTCCTATGTACAGATACTCCAGTCTCTGCTGTGGAACTCTGCAGCTCCTCCAGGGTTACCTTAGGTCTCTGTGCTGCCTCTCTGATTAATGCCCTCCTTGCCCGGTCCGTGAGTTTTGGTGGGCTGCCGTCTCTTGGCAGGTTTGCTGTTGTGCCATGTTCTTTCCATTTGGTTATGATAGATTTGATAATGCTCCTGGGGATCATTAAAGATTTGGATATTTTTTTATAACCTAACCCTGACTTGTACTTCTCAACAACATTGTCCCTTACTTGTTTGGAGAGTTCCTTGGTCTTCATGACAGTGTTTGGTTAGTGGTGCCTCTTGCTTAGGTGTTGCAGCCTCTGGGGCCTTTCAAAAAAGGTTTGTATATGTAATGACAGATCATGTGACACTTAGATATCACACAGATGGACATCATTTCACTAATTAAGTGACTTCTGAAGGTAATTGGTTGCACCAGAGCTTTTTATGGGCTTCATAATAAAGGGGGTGAATACATACGCACATGCCAATTTTCAGTTTTTCATTTCTAAAAAATAGTTTTATGTATATATTTTTCTCATTTCACTTCACCAACTTAGACTATTGTGTTCTGATCCATTACATACAATTCAGATTAAAAAAAACGTTGAACTAAAGGCTGTAATGTAACAAAATAGGTAAAAAGCCAAGGAGGGTGAATACTTTTGCAAGGCACTGTATATTGGTATATGTTGTGTTCTGTCCACCAGAGGGCAGTGTATCAGTCAATGTCAATAGGCAGGCAATAATGTTGTCAGAAGAAAAACACACTGAATTTTTAAATTAAAAGTCAGACCTTGGATTAAACACAAACAGTATGCTTTCGGGAGGAAGTTCGGAGCTTTTCACCGTAGCCTATGTCTAGCCTAAGCGGTCTAATGTTTATATTTGTGCGCTGGTGTGTGCGTCAAGCCGGCATGTGTGTGTGGTGTGGGGAGTGTAATAGCCGGGACACACTTAGCCGATTATCAGCCGTTAGACAGTCTGGTGAGGTCAGTGACTCAAATCGGTTCAGTGTTTCCCGTGCCATCGTCAGTCTGGGGGGCTGTCGGCGTTCATTTTGGCCGACCTGACATGTTCAGTCGCCGGCAGGGCAGTCGGGACTCACCCAGAAATGGGGAGCGGAATGAGGTGACTAGAGTCTCTCAAAATCTGACGAAAATCTTTTAAACTGACCTTTGTTGAGCTGAAATGAAGACAGATTCAGTAACTGCATGGCCTATTTCTCGCTTAAAATGTTCTCAGAAACATGTTTCAATGAACTATTTTAGTACAATATGAGATCGTATTCTGAACGGCCGCCATGACAGTCTGGCTTTGAATTTCCGGAGAAAACAAACCCATGTGACGCATTCGTCCAATCAGCTGCCGGTTTTAACTTCCTGGGCAACAATACAGATTAGCGCCGCCTGCTGTTATAGAGATGTATTATCTCTCGTCTCGTCTTTTTGGTGTGTTCTGTGGAACTTTTTGGACCAACACGGGGAGACTGATCATTTCGACTGGCTTTTCTGTCAACGGTCGGCTGTCGGCTATATGTGTAAGCAGCTTTAGAGTGAGAGAGTGACAGTGATTACCGGTAGCTTCAGAGTGAGTAGCAACTCTAGAGTCATAGTGAGAGGAACAAAGCGTCTCCCCTGTGTTTTCTGGCCATGGTGAGACATGTGTAGCAGGAAACGTTAACCCTCTCCTTGATTTCACGTTGTTTATGGAGAAGGAGAACCAGGAAATGAGTCGGGGGAAATGCAACGCTACCATGCCACGGCCAAGGGACGTGCATCGCCGCAACGTGTAGTTAGATTTTAAAATGCGTGAAAAAGCCTCATCTGAATTGAAAACAATGTTTACAAGCAAACACATTTACAAAAAATAACGGCCATAACAGGATCGAATATTAAGGGCTGCCTAATATTCGTTCGAATATCTTATTTTTTTAAACATTTGAATTATATTTGAATAACGAAGTTCGGAGTCAAAGCCCTAGTCAGAGCTGGTTATTGTGGCTTGGGAAAGGGAAGTTTGGGGTCGCCTGCTGGAGCTGCTGCCCCCGCAACCCAACCCAGGATAAGTGTTTGACGATAGATGGATGGTTAAATAAAGATACTGTAATGTCAAATAAGCATTTTTAAAGTTTAGGTGTTGGCTGATCTGCCCAAGATCCAACGCATTCAGTCTTAATCTTTGAATCTTATTGTATCACAGATAATCCCTGTATGTTCACATTATCATGTTACCTGGTAAGTAAACATCAAGTAGGGACCCTCCTCCTAGCTTTGTGCATAAAAAGCCCATGTTTCTATATTTCCTCTTTGCTGGCACACTGCCTTTCATCCATGTTGGCCTGCTCTTGGCAAAGGACATTCTTGCATGCGGAGCTGCTGGACCAGCACCTAAATTATCCAATTAGACGGTGGGGCAAGACTGTCTGCAGGCCAAGGTGAGGCCTAATCTTGTCAGCCAGACCGAGAAACTGCACCGAGTCCTAATATATTGGATTTCTGTTAGGGGTTATGTCCTAATATAAGCACCGAGTCACCTCCTGGGGCTAACGCTCTCTTTCTCTTACACGTACACAATGGTACTCACACGTGCGCACGCACACACACACACACACACACACACATATGCGCGCGCTCGCTCGACTAAACAGTCTGCAGTCTCTGTATGAAGTTATGAGACCAATTGATGTGTGAGGGGGCGGCTGTTAAATATTCTTGGTAATGAGCCTTTTTTGTTGGGTTGTTGCTGTTGTTGGGCTGGTTTACAGGTAGTCTATATCAACAACTTTTAATTTTCAGACAGATGTCCCTCGCCTTCCACTTTCTTTGTGTTGGTATTCTAAACTCAAGTCGATTCTGGAAACATCCGCAGAGCAAGAACCGACAATCAAATTATATTTATCTTTATTATTTTTTTTGTGAAATTCTCATCACACACTCAACACCTCTCATTTAGAAAGCAAACATTGTCACTCAAAGCACTGACCTAAAAAACATATTTTTCAGTATTCATATTCTGCACTGGCTGTAATGCTTTACTTTATGGGTCTGTTCCCTTCATTATCATTTCCTAATTATTTCCTAGAAAGCTTCCTGGAAAGGACAATTCCAGGAAAAACAGTAATTATAGAAAATAAGATGCTTTGCTCATTCTTCTTTTGAAATTGGCACACTGACTGGAATGGCAGCGGAGTAGGGCTGAACTGTATGAGGAAAATATCTAATTGCGATTAAATTTGACTGATATTGTAATTGCGATATGATTCACGATATTGGAGGGAGTGATCATTTTTCAGTCATCATTCTCATTTTCATTGAAAATTATGAAAATCTAAATAAATTAAAATGATTATAGTGTGATTTCTGTGAGGCTCTGTACCAAACAAAGATAAAATTCCCTCAAAGCCAAGTGGCTTTCTTGCTACAGGTTTATTTGACGCTTCTTCTCCAAATCCACCGTGAAAACTAAACACAGTATAATGAGAAAATAAAGACCACATTAGCTTAATATGAACATAGAATGACATGCACAGCATGTAAAATAACATTCACCAACGTAAAATACAGACACAAAACAACATATCTCATTGGCTGCATGCTGTACACAAGGGAATAGAGGTTTCCTTAGATCGCTGACATCCGCTATAACAAACTTAAAACTTTATCCGAGCATTAAATTGTCCGTGCTTTGCTTGCTGTTAGCTTGCTGACTCTCTCACTCGTGAGCATCCCACAAGGCCTTGCTTCAAAATAAAAGCACTTTACTCTTACTAAATAAAATCATGTAATGATATTAAATGCAATTTAAATAATTCAAAATTATGAGATTGTTTGAAAACAAATTATACACTATTATAACATCATTGCAACAATTACAAAATATGTTTTCTTTAGTCTGTAGGATAGGATTTGTAGGCTGGGACATCTCTGCAGCACCACAATACTTAATTCAGAATGGTTTGACACATATTTTGCCATTAACAAATAAAAAAGTCAAATGTACAAGACTGTGTACAGAAACGATCATAGACTTAAGTGGTATTAGCTCGCTCTAGCCATTGGCGGTACATTTTTGACGTTTTTTTCCAATGTTTTTGTTGCTTTGTTCTTTGATGGATAAGTTACTTTTTGGGGGCATTATGTTGACCAAGCTGTAAAAGAGAAGGGTATATGAGACATGCAATAATAGAGTAAAAGATGTTTGACTTTTTCGATGAAATTAAAGGATGTCTAGCACTTGATGTGAAGTTGAGTTTGACACCCCTGGTTTAAACATTATCACTAGAGCTGGAGACATGATATGGTATGTAGGGCTGGGCGATATGGTTGAAAACTGTATCACGATATAAGTTTTTCATATCGGTCGATATCGATAATTATTGATATTTTTTTATGACCTATTTAAAATAAGGACCAGGAGAAAAATATATTCAATTTAAACATTTTTATTTTAAACTTAACCCTGCTCTGATTATAATCCCCTCAGTTATAAAAGCAGAATTGTCAACACAACCATGGAAAACACTCAAATAATTCAAATGTAAACAGGTCTAAAATCACAATGAACACTTAACAATTATCTCTTAACATTAAGGTGCAAAATTAAAGAATAAGTAAGAAGTGCTTAATAAAGTGTCATAAAATAGTGCAAAGTGTTAGCTAAATATAAGAAACCTGAGAAGGAACTATTTTCTGCAGGTTTAGTGCTAGATTGGTAACCTGGCTTCTGGACAGTGCTCAGCATGTCTGCCTTCGTTATTTCTTTGTATCGTTTAGTAAGGCGCTGATGCAGAGTACCTCTCCATGGTGGTCTGCTGCTTGTGCCGTGTTGCAGCTGCAGATGTTGTTGGACGTTGATGGCGAATACGGCTGTGCTCCAAAGTGTGAGCGCGGCTAAAGTGGTAAAACAAGTTTATGGTATTACCAGTGTTGGTCTGACGACATTGGTCTGACTACGGTCAGACTTATAAAATCCCCAAAACTGCGATACTGACTTTTCCTGTTTTATCAACGATTTCCTCGCTCGCTGCGGCACTCACTTTCCACTCCACTCCGGTTCTGTTATTGAAGAACACGAGACAGCGATGTGGCGCAACCAAACATGATACTGTTACATGATTGGCTGTTAGAGTGTCACTCCCCACGTTGCTAGGTTGCCAGAGAGTGAGGGCCTTTGTTCATGCAACCAAACTTGATTCACAACCTCTGGTTTCTTCTGATGAAGAAAAACAAGTTATCGAACGTTTTATCGACCGCATTTTCTATTGATATTGATTATGTGTCTATCGCGATACATATCGTTATCGTTTTATCGCCCAGCCCTAATGGTATGGTATGATATTGATATGGAGACAATCAAATATCAACAGTATTGTTGACCAAATATAAAGATATAGATATTGCGGTGATATTGTAGGGTTGACTATTGGTGCTTCACAAAATATTAACACAATGAGAGTTTAGATAGATAATCATCAGTCATGTGGATATAATAACTACTGTAAGTGGGTAATGGTAAATAAAACTAGTAAGTCTGGTAAAGTTCAGAAAGTGACATCACTTTACTGTAATGCAGCCTTTAAAACCAGGAAACGTGTCATATTACAATATTACGATATACAAGATTTAAGACAATATCTAGCCTCATATATCGTTATTGATATAGTATTGATATATTGCCCAACCCTAATTATGGCTAATAATCATGGATTAAATGAAAATGAATGGGATTTTTATATCCGAGACCACACTGTTAAGCTCTATACGAATGCCTGAATTGAGTTGAAGGACTGAGCTTCTTTCAGAAAAAAGCACCACGACTATTGACATTTCAAGAACTTGCTAATGCCAGTGTCTGACAAATGAATTTGGATTCCAAATTCTGAATTACAAGTTTGAGTCAAAACCTACATGCTGCTCAACCAAGTCAAGTCCATCAGGTGGATGTAAATTTGTGCAAGTGTTAACCTGAATGAACTGCCAGGAACACGTCCATTCATTTTGCAATGTTTATAATCACGGTTCAATACAAGCATGTTTCTGTCTCTTTGTACACAAACAATGCTCTTCTGCTTCTCTTAAAGAGATAGTAGTCTCGCTTTGCCAGACCTTCCTCCACAGCGCCGCGGAGGAAGGTCTGTCTAGTCCACACAGCATTCTTTGGATGGAAGAAAAACATGCTCTGGTTTATTGGCATTTCTTTAAACCAATTATAATCGTCATGGAGCCACGGCGCTGCTGTTAAATAGCCTTGTGTTTTGGTGTATGTTCAAAAGTTGTTTTAGTCGTGCAACAGAAAACTCAGATTGGACAGATAGTCTAGCTAGCTGTCTGGATTTACCCTGCAGAGATCTGAGGAGAAGTTAACCATAGTCCTCACAAATCCACCGGAGTTTAGAACGGCATCAAAAAGAAAGAGGAAGGGGATGGACATTGGCGAAAAGACATGCATCCGGCGTAATTTCCTGTGGCACCGTAGCAATCCCGGAAGTGGAACGTCAAGGATATAGACTACAACACATGTAACGTTATCTTACCTGATGTGTTTTATCCAGTGATCAGCAGAGAAGCGAAAGAATGAGCGAGATCCTCTGCTGGTGTGAGTAACGTTACATCCCGGTACCACACACACAGACATCGTAGCTTCAGCGAGACGTCATCCATGCCACTTTGAAGTGTGTAGACTTTCCAATTTCGTATTTTCACAGTCTGATACTTCAACAGTTAACAATGAACTGAGACTTCCTTGACTTGCAAAACTATCTTTTAAACTGATGGACATCATATGTGTAATTCATGGCTCAATTCAAACAGGATAAATAAATAATTTGCCTCTCCCCATTCACCAACGTTCATATTTTTCCCATGGCTGTCCACCAGAAGGGTAGGGACCTATATAGCCTGAAACTGGTAACCCTAATGGAATTAACCTGATTAATAATTATCAAACTAAAACAAATGTGTATAATACTCAAGAGGGATGTGTGTAAAAACCCTGAGTATTATGTAGGTTATTTATTCAACCTGTGCTTTTTCTCTATTATAATATTATCTATTATCCATTGTCAGCAAGGTGTGATTGCTTGTTACCATGGAAACTCAGCTCTAATGGGCAGTATATTACAGTTTTCAGGTTTTGTCTTTGCTAAATGATCTGCCTGACATTTAACAGAAACAAATGAGTGCTAATTAATGGAACAGGTGAATTATACACACACACACACACACACACACACATATATATATATATATATATCATTAAAAAAATGCTTATAAAGGGAATACTATTTCAAAGTTAGGGGTATGGTTAACTAATAATAATGGGTGGGTAACATTTATTCAAACTTTGATTATGTTAGTAGGCTAGCCTGATATAGCCAACGTACTACTTTTCCAAAAGTATCATTATAAAATAAAAAATAGCCTAATAATAATAATAATAATAGCAAATGTAATAAATCGTTGGGGCTGTTGGCAGTGTGTTGGTATAATGTTTCCAAACAGAGAGCTGCAGCACGCCGCCTCGCAGGCTCCACATCGCCGCGTGCCCTTCGTCCTCTGCGCCGCCGACTGCAGCCTGCAGCCGGCTGGGAAGGGGACTCAATAGCCGGTGCAACGCGGTGGGATTTGAACCACTGTCTTTTGTTTTCTGCCTGGGCTGTCTGTATATTCACCGCAGCGCTTCTCTTCTGTGTGTGTGTGTGTGTGTCTCTCTCTCTCTCTCTCTCTCTCTCTCTCTCTCTCTCTCTCTCTCTCTCTCTCTTTCTGTGTGTGTGTGTGTGTGTGTGTGTGTGTGTGTGTGTGTGTGTGTGTGTGTGTGTGTGTTTCTCCCGTGCAGCTCCTCTCTGCTGGGATCCTGGTCTGCCAGGGGCTGCAAAGCCGTGCTAGTCGACTCATTCCGAACCAAATGCGTGTGTGACAGACTGTCCACCTTCGCCATTTTAGCACGGCTCAATCCCGAAATGGTAAGTCCGACAAACCTCCCTTGACTTCGTTGACGGTAAAGCTATCGTAGACGGTGTGTTTTTGTGTGTGTATGTGTGCGTGTGTGTGTGTGTTTATGTGTGTGTGTGTGTGTGTGTGTGTGTGTGCGGTTTAATGTGAATGCATCAGCTGTTTTTTTTCTGTCTTCCAAAGGGCGTCATTGTCATTACATATCAACAGATCCTCCCTCTCTCCCCCACCTTCTTTTTCTCTGTCTCGACATGCCAAAACCATGCTGCAAAAGGTTATTATAATCTTGCCAAGGAGAATGCTCTTTGGATTGGGGGGGTAGGGGGGTGTCTTTATTCATGTTGCACCTAGAAGGAGATAAACTGTCTGTGTTCCCAGAGAAAATGCACACAGGAAGGGCAGCACTGTTATGCTGTGTGCATTAAGATGGTGGTACACTGTCAGATGTGCTGACAGAGTGAGTGGGATTTAAGATCATGTCATAGCTGATGATCATTTATACCTGCATGTCCCCCAACACCCCCCACACCCCACCTTCACCAGCCGTTCTTGTTCAAATTGGCATATTTTCAAATATTATAATGTCAATGGCATCTCCATGGTTACCAGGCCCCATGGAGAAGGTGCTGCATGGCAATACAGTAATCTGAGAGAAGAAAAAAAAGACATTTTAATAAGACTACAGTCAGCTAGCTACAGTCAGAACACAGTTCCCTCACATTGTGGCTGTGCTGTGTGTTTGTGAGAGAGAGCATGTATGTTAAAACCACGGAAGTGCCTCCAACCTGCCCCAGTTTCTTTGGGGGAAAGGGCAGTGTCTTTGTGGGGAATTTTCATTCAGTGCGATTAGTTATTATTAGACTGGAAATTGCCTCGGAAGCAGTTTGCTCACTAGTTGTCCTGGTAACAGCATAGGCGCCAAAGCTTTCTTAAAGAAATAGGAGGCAGCATGCTGTTTCTCCTCCTTCCTGCCCAGCCTGGAAGGGAGGCTAGGCCAGGATGAGACAGCACGGTTTTATCACCTTCAGTCAAGCATTTCTGATTATTTTTGGCCAAGATAGTTGTGGTTTAGATCGAAGCATATGATGCAGAGGAAGGGGATGTGAGTTAAAGTGCTGCTGATGCCTTGATGATGGAGGCTGCAGTGGTGTGTGTTCCATTTGTGCTTTGTGCTCACTGCTGAAATGATTAGTTCATCAATTAATTAGCCGGCTGACAGAATTGGTCAATGACTATTTAAAGGAATAGCTCAACATTTTGGAAAGTACTCTGACGTACAACGCTGGAGTCAGGATACGTTTTTTTTAAGTATACACAAACGGATGTGTAACATGTCAATGTGTGGTTTTAAGGTGAAGTTAAATGCTGGAACTAGTTCTTGACAGAACACAGTTTATCCATCTGTCCAGCACTTCTGTGCAGCATCTCCAGCTATAGTGCAGGTGACTGTGTTTGCTAAACATAGGTTTTTGCTATTGGTCTCTGTATCTCTGATGATAATTCTATAATTCTAATTCTATAAACAACCATAGATAACTTATTGACTCACTATTTAATGATTGTTTTTTATTGTTTTTAACTATGCCTGCAAGGTAGGCAATCTCAGTATTGCGTGTGTGTGATTTGTACTATGCTATCTGCTGCACAACAAATTGCCCCATTGGGGGACAATAAAGTAACTTGAACTACCACACGTGGCTAATTCAGTTTGACGACACGCCTCTGACAAGCTGCATCCTGTTGTTGTTGGCCAATTAAATCCACAATGCAACAACCCCGACACCATAAATTGTTGTTTTTTACCTTTTGTATTTAGGCTTTAGCTCTTCAGCCTCAGTCTGATTGTGTCTAAGCTGTAGAGGTGTTGGTAGTAGGAGTTAGGGTGTTACTTAGGTTGCCTTCACGCCTGCCTTGTTTGGTTCAGAAAACCCAAGACGTTATAAATTTGGTGTTGCTCCATTATTTCTGAGACCAGAAGTGTCCGCAAGTTTCGGATATTCTGTCCAATAAACGAGCGACCGTCTCGATTGCGTGACGTGTGTCTACAGTGTTTGGTGTGTTTGACAAAGTGTAGTGTGAAAGCAAACCCAACCAAATGAAAAATGCAACAATGTTGCAACTTCAACCCCGAATCACCCTCCGAACTATCAAGGTGAAAGCACCTTTAGGGCGTTTTCACACATCAAAGTCCGAACCAAGGTTCATGTTTTTGTTACACTGTATACATTTGATCCGGTAAGTTTTCGTTTCACACTGCAGTTATGCAAGCGCACTAAAGATCTCTACGTGACAAAACTACGTCCTGCCGTCATCACATAAGTGAGCTGCGTCTCCAGATACTTATATTCACTTTTACTCACAACATGCTAACCGGCAACATAGGATTCCATTCACTACGCTAAGCTAACTAGCGGCGGCGCTTCCGGTGTTGCACCGGACTAAAACAATGCATGCTCAAAAAATGCCTTGGCCACCTAACTATAGCTAGGGGAGACCGTGATAAGCCCTATTTCAACAAACCGTGGCGTATCCCTTTAACAAATAAACTGCTGATGTATTCTCTGCTCTGATAGCCGACAGCTGTCTGGTCTGAGCGCATTCACCGTAACGCTCTCTCACTTTGCACCGAGCTATTCCTTAAAGGAGCTTCCCCGGTCTTGTAACACAAGGAGAGCCTGCCAGAGCTTCTTGTATTTGGTCCAAAAGTCCGAACCATCCAAAAAATGCTTTCACACTATAAACGAACCGGACCATGGTTCAGTTTGGTCCGGACCGAGACCACCTCTTTTTATTGGATCAAAATTTGGTCTTTTGATCCGGACCGTGGTCCGTGGGAGGTTTCACACCTGTAATTTTGGTTTGGATCAAACTAAAAAGTCTGAAAGTCCGGACCAAATAAGATATGTGTGAAAACGCCCTAAGTCTTCACTTTGTGTCATACAGCCAGGCTAGCTGTTTCCCTCTGCCTCCAGTCTTTATGCTGAGCTAACCACATATTGTATCCAGCTTCAGCATCATACATGATGTACAGATATTAGATTGTATCAATGGTGTTATAGGGCTTGGAGATTGCAATGAATGGTTACAGCTGGCCTGTTGCTTCTATTCATTGTATATTGAATATCTTTTTTTGGGGGTGTTTTACTGTTGGGGAGTCATTAGGGGTGTCATTTTAATAGCCATCTTCACTTTTCCTCTTTGTTTACTCTGATGTTTACATTTAAAACTTTGAACGGCCATGCTAGAGTCAACAGGAGACTGCTGGGTTGATTTTCCTATCCTAATGAACGACTCGTAGTCATGAGATGGTCTTGTTAGCTTGAGCTCAACTTCTCCACCTTTTCTTCAGGGTTTACTCTGATGTTTACATTTGAGACTGGCAAGTTGATTTCCTCATCCTTATATAGCCACCATCACCGTCCAACAGCAACCACATCAGGGTTTTCCCTGGTTCAGAATGGGCCTTTGGGGGGGGACTACGCACGGCAGTAAGCATGAGCTGTCTGCGTACAGTAAAGGCAAAGAGTCTGCGTTACCTTGTTTGACAGAAATATATGCATTTTCCTGTTATTTCTGACAATTTGATAAACAGAAATGTTTATTGTGATTGAGTAAATAAAACCCCAATTAACAAAACTGGTTAAAAAAATAATATCCATATTTAAATAAATCACTGGGAGAGTCCGGTACATGCTGACTCTGGAGATAAAACTGAGATTAGCTCTCATATTCAAGTTTATGTTATCGTAAACACATTTGAAAAGGATTTGAATTGCTATTTTTATTCTCAATTCTCCCCTCCCTGCGAGCTGCAGTTTATGTCCCCACTGACACGTATTGGCACCATGACTACTAACAACATCTGCATTTTGTTGTGTACCGATCAAATGACCACGGCAAACAAAAAAGTTCAATGACCTTTATCCATTTTATTTATAAGGCCGCTAGCATGGCTGCATACTTTTGGACTTAGATAGATTCAGATACAGGCACATCAGCGAATTATGAATATAGACTAATAATCATTAAAGATTAAATTAAAGATACTGCCTAAAATGCTGGTATCAGTATCGTAAAGTACTGGAGTTTATGCACAGATTCGATACCACGTGATTTAGCCCCGGATAAAATCAACTTCTTTTTCTGTAATGACTGACTGTCAAGCTGGATAATAAAAGAAAGTTTTATGGCGTTCATTGTTTCTGTTTGTTCATTTTTCACAAAAAGTTTAACCTGAGCCACGCTGTACAACAAATATATAAATCATATCACATCCATACAGAGATAGTAGAATACAGCTGTTAACACATAATGAAATATATGGCACACTAGTATCGGATCAGTTGATACATAAGTTCAGGTATCGGAATCGGTATCAGGAAGCAAAAAATGGTATTGAACCATCTCTAATAATTATCAGTGGACCATTACTGGGGCGTCCTCAGTTTGCTGTGGTCCCTGCAGCCTGCCTACACCTGTTCACAGCTCTGTAGCAGCCTGGAGGCCTCACACGCCCCGGGGGAAGCTAAACTGTGGCAGCTCCTTCTGGCAGAAATAGAGGAAAAGATGAACTCCTCTCTTTCCTCATTCTGCTGTCCCTTTTTCCTCACATTCTGTTAATTTGTGAGACAACCATGGATACCATGCTAATTATTCCTACTGCAACACAGTAGCTTCTAAATGGCCCTCTCGTCTGCAGCTAGCCTCCGACAGCCCCAGCATGATAAACACCCCAACCTCTTTTTTTCCCCCTCTGCCTTCCCCCTCGCTCCTCTCATCCTTCTTTCCCTCTCTCCTCTACCCCTCAGTCATTCCATCACACCATTTTCATCCTCAGTTGCTGCAATATATTTTAGCTTCCCTCTGCTTACTACGTCTCGCACTCCCTTGCTGCCACCTCTTGTGTCCATTTTGCTCAGTCTAACTTCGCTGCAGGCTTTTAGAAGAATAAACTGTGCAAATAAAAATGCATAGCAGTCAAAAGAGCCAAAACCTGAGCCCAGTTTACTGCCACTGCTAGACTTGTGTGTGTTGAGGGGGAGGAGGATGAATGAACGTGCTTGTGCTTGTATCATTTTGGATGTTGTAAGCCTGCGTTAAGCCTTTTCTTCAGTTTGAATGTGCTGTCAGGATAGATGCAGTGACAAAGCCTCTTTTGGCCAATTAGCCCACATTTTTAAGAGTAACAAGTGAGTAAACAGGACTGACTGAGGCTTGCAGGGCTACAGGCCAATAGAGTGTCATCATACTCCTTCAAGGATAAATGTATTTGTGTTTCCTCTATGACGGGGCACCATATATTGTTGGTAGTCATACATAGGCAACTGAAGCTGCATGCAATATTGCTTTATTTCAAAGATGAAGTAGATGTTTATAGAAGATAATTATCAGTTATGTGGCCTGAATGTTGTATTCAGAGTTGGTCACTTAAGCTGGCCAATTTAGAAGAATAGTATAACATTCAGTGAAATATGCTTATTCTCTTTCTTGCTGAGAATCAGAATCAGAAATCAGAAAAGGGTTTATTGTCAAAGTAAGTTATACCTACGTAGGTCTAATTGTCAATTATTTTACATAATCACTGTTATTTTCTAACATTAGCTAAGGTGCTATAGGGTGTGACTGTTGATTTTGTTTAGATATGCCAAATTATTATTCTATAAGTATATGGTCAGACTGTTGAGCTAAAGCTATGCTAGTTGTTCACACACGTTCATAGCAACAACAATAAGAAAGGGGGGGGTGCAGTTAGACAGACATTCTTTTTTTATGATAATAAAGTGGCGTGGTTAACTTTATAGGCTTTGAACTTGTGTTACAACATTATCTGGGTCACATGACAGTGATATATAACCAAAAGATTTATCCTGGAATTCACTCCAAACTTTAATTTGTCTGAAAAAGTAATAACTAAATAAATATTTTAAAATTTGACTGAAATAGACAATTATATCGGTAATCGCAATTATTTCTGAGACTATTAATTATTCCGCAAAATATGGAATTGTTACAGCTCTACACCTATGTGGAATTTGCCTTGGTGAATGGTACATATTAAACATGAATAAGAAATAAACAATAAATACAGAAACATATATATATATATATATATATATATTTGTTTATGTGTATATACCAAATAGCGTCTTTAGCATTTTAGCATTAAATGTTAAATAGAGTTAGAAGAGTATCGGTGTCACTCTTATCTCATCTGTAAGGAAAGTGTGTAGCTGGAGCCAGCAGCTGGAACATCTTAAAGTGATGGTTCGGAGTAATTTCACCCTAGGGTCCTTTGCACCATGACCTCGAGCCAAACACCCCCAGAAGCTTTTTTCACCTGGGTCTAACATTGGGAGAGTTAGCGTAGAGTAGCGTTATCAGCTGAATAGCTTAGCGCAGGCGCTAAGGGACCCACGTTTGTATCTCGTAAGTTACCCCACTAATAATGCCCGAAATGATACCAAACTTTTACACTAGTACATATAGGTTATGCACTCATAAAACGATGGATTGGAAATTTTGTAAGTACACCAGAAGTTTATGAACAATTGCCTCCTCTCTTGTGCTCTCTGTTGCTGCTGCTGCTGCTACCTGCAGTTAGACGAATGCTTAGGGCCGTCTACAAATTACTACACCGAAAAGAGATACAACAAAAATATTGATTAATTTAACGATTAAATAAGGTAATGTCTCCAAACTTACCTCAATTATTACTTGTCTCCTGCTAGTTATACTACAGCACTTACTTAAAAAAAAAAAGTTAAATTAATAAGTATTTTTGTTGTATCTCTTTTCGGTGTTGTAATTTGTAGACTTACTAAAGAAGATTCTTTTTGTATTCTTTCCACCTCTGCTTTTACATATCCATTGATAGTAATTGATACCAGTGCATCTTGTTTAAGCAATCATATTTGTTTGCTGCGAATATTGGCAGCAGCTTCATCTGATAGACTTCTGAAGCAAATGACATCCCGTGGACATCCTCAGTGGTGGGAGCTGGCGCGTCCCCGTCTCTGCTCATGTGGAATAATGCATTCTGGTCACTTTATTTCGGGATGCTTGTCGCTTCTTGTTTTGGACGCTGCGTGAAACTCCCAGCTGAAGCTCTGTCATTGGCTGAGGAGGAAGTAAAAGTTTGTCTTTCTCAGCAGACGCCTTTCTGTTCCATTGCACACCCCCCCCCCCCCCCCCCCCCTCTCTTTGCTTTTAGAGAAGGAACTCACTGCAGTGCAGATTAATCAGAGGGATTTAATTAACTTGGCCCTGGCACACGCATCACACCTGGAGACAAGACAGGCTATAAACTCAGCCAATTATCTCCTTCTAGAAGGGAAGTAGGTGTGTGTGTGTGTAGGGGGGGACCTCATGTCCTGGTTTTTTCATGTTTCACCCCCCACCAACCAAAAAGCTTATTTCATTAAACTGTCCCTCACTCATCTTGACTCATTTTACCTGCCAAGGGATGGTGTGTGGTGTTGTATATGGTTGTGAATAGTTTCAGGGCGTTTTCACACCAGTTTGTTTGCTTTGGTCCGAATCAGTTGATGAGTTTATAAACTTTTAGTAATTTCCCCCTTGGTTTGGTTTGGTTTCACACCTGGAAAAATCCAAGCGTACCAAAAGGCGTCATTACAAACAATGCAAGAACGTTCTCTCGAAGAAAGTAAAAACAGGAAGAAGGTCCTGTGTTCTGGACGTCTCCATGGTCAAACCAGCTCATTTTATTTAAATAATGCGACATTCTCACCGAGACTTCGCTCTGCTCTGCCGGCATCTGTAGGAATCTGAGAAAGCGATTTGATTGCTAAGATTGGAAAACTAAAATATCTCAAGCAGTTCATGCATAAACACACAGCCTTACACAAGACCTATGCACCCTGCTGCAGCTGCCATGTTCCAGTGTAGCCATGACAACTAAGACAATGTCTGCTGTAGCATGGGGATGGTGTTAAGCTGTCAGGGTTTAGGATAGGAAAGAATGCCAGGTCTATATTATGTGTATGTTTGTTAGGTGAAGGCATGCATCACTGTGTGTGTGTGTGTGTGTGTGTGGGGGGGGGGGGGGGGGGGGTTATTCATGATTCACCTTGAAGTCACCTTGCTATGCAACAGAGGCACAGAAAGCAGCCAGCCTGCCGACCTTTCTTCAGCCGTTGATACCAGACGCTAGGGCTGTGTAAATTACAGAATATTTCGAGAAAATCATCATCAAAAGCATAATTTTGCTCATTACCTTTTACAAGTAAAGTGTTCTGAATGGAAAAAAAGGTTCATATGGGAAATATTTCAACTTTTTCACTGTTTTGTAAGTTCAATAAATGCACATCTTTCCAAAAGTCAATGAGTAATTGTGTTAAATAATTGTTAATTCAATATTGACCAAAAATAATCGTGATGATGATTTTTTTCCATAATCAAGAAGCCCTACAGATACCTGCATGTACATTTTGTGTGTGTGTGTGTGTGTGTGTGTGTGTGTGTGTGTGTGTGTGTGTGTGTGTGTGTGTGTGTGTGTGTCGCACAAAAAGTATTCACTGCATAATTTTGTCAGGGTAGAAAAGCCTCTCACTGAAAGATATAGCAGTGTTGAGTTCACAGCTCACTTAGGCAGTGCTGGTTTCTTCTGGTGTGTGTGTGTGTGTGTGTGTGTGTGTGTGTGTGTGTGTGTGAAGTCATCTCGTTAACCTTTACAACCCCACTTACCACCTTAAACACTCTTCTGTACAGCCAGCCGGCTGGGCCTACCCGCTCACACTCTCTGACTTAAATCATCTATCTGTGAGTCTCAAAGGCAAATCTTTCAAGTCTTTCAAGTTAAATGATGAAATGCCATTTTCTATAGTGTCGGCATTATTGTCCACAGCAATACATGATAAAAGCCAAGGCTAACAAGTCCACTTGCTGAGTAGCTGCTTTTCTTCAGAGAGCATCCTCACACTACGTGGTTGGAGTTTTTACTCACCAGCAGTGGTTACACCTCTCACCTTGTTGCAGTGATACAGAAGTTAACGTGTGTCAGTATAGACTATAAAAAAATAATAGCATCAGTGACATTACCTATTGGTTCGTGGACTACCGCTTTGAAGCCAGGAGTTTGGCATTTTGGCTGTCGCCATCTTGGTATTTTGGCAACAAGTAAACATAATTGGACGGGGCTAAGCCGTCTTTGGTTTCAGTAGTCTCACATTGCCAGACTTATCTCAACAGCGCTGCAGAGGAAGGTCTGGCTAGTCCACACAGCATTCTGGGATAGGAGTAAAATGTGCTCTGGTTTATTCACATTTCTTTAAACCAATCATAATCGTCTTGGGCGGCGCTAAGCTCCAGACGGAGCCACGCTGCCAATAATTACCCTTATCTTAGTCTATATCCACGACGTTCCATTTCTGGAATTGTTCTCGTTCTGCCGGAATTTCGGATGTCCGTTTTCAGATTTTGTTTCCGTCACTTTCCTCTTTCTTTGTGTTGGCGTTCTAAACTCCGGTGGATTTATGAGGACTATGGTCTCCTCAGATCTCTGCAGGATGACTGCTACATATCAGCAGCAGCAGTTTAGATTCTCTCAAAGATTAGTGAGATCAATAAGGAAACTGGTGTTTTTGTCTGAGAACTTTGGCCTACTGCAAAGCATCAGAGACTGAGCTGATGGTAAGGGAAATGTAGTCCACTGCTGCATTTGAACCATGAGTGACCCAGTTAGGAGGTGAGCTCTCAACAAATCGAATCAACAGGGAATTTGTCTGCTTTTGTATTCATCTGCTGACAGCTCCTGTCAAAGTCTGTACACGCCACAGATCTGCAAGGCCTGGCCAAAGTTTCCCTCTGACCTTTTCTGCAGTGATGGTTTCACACTGACTACAAGAAATCATTCCTACCACAGGCAATACAACTTGTTAACACTTCATCACTGAGTGTTAGATAAGACTCATATACAATACTGCACTAAGTGTTATTTGCACAAACAGGTTTTACTTACATCTTTATAAATACTATTTAACTTGTTGTACATCTTTATTTGCCACTTGCCACTAAACATTTGTACATTCTTTCTTTTTGTATTTTTTTTATCTTTATTTTTGAATAGTTGTTCTTGTATTCTATCCTATTGATTATTTCTTGTATATTCTGTATGTGTGCTGTGTCTGATAATTTGCTGCTATAGCACTGACATTTCCCAATTTGGGATCAATAAAAGTCTATCTAATCTATCTATATATATATATATATATATATATATATATATATATATATATATATATATATATATATATATATCTAGGGCTCCACAATATATGTTATTTTAATTGTTATCGAGATATCAACTGGCGCAATAAACACATTGCGAATGTCGTGAAAGAGTTTTTGTGTTGGTTGAAAGAAAATATCAGCAGAAAAATGCACTTTAAAACTGTCATTTTTTTAATGGTGCCTTATATATTTTCACATTCAATGTTCATTTGTTAGATTAAAGAATGTTGGAAATGATTTCCTTTCATTTGTTTTTATTAACAAATGAAATTACTGTTGTTAAATTCACCAAGCAATTTGTTGTATTTTAGCAGAATACTGAAAGCAGCAGAACTGAGTACACTTGAATATCTGTTTATTTATAACGAGTAATATCGTTATCGTCATATTCAACAATGTTATCACATATTTTCCTCATGTTGTGCACTCCTAGGTGTCAGAGGTGTCAAGCCTTTTCACTATACTATTTCAATGCATCATACTCTTCATATAGACCAGGGGTGTCAAACATGCAACCCGTGGGCCAGAACCGGCCCTCCAAAGGGTATATATAAAAGGGTCCACTGGATGACTTTGCAAAGTGTGAAAATTGCAGAGAAGTAATTCATTCTAATTCCAAATTTACCACTTTAATCTCAGAGAATGTCCAAGTTCTTTTTCCTTAAATTTACAACTATAATCTTGTCCTTGAGTTTTTTTCTCTGAATATTTCCCCTCTCTCCCGTAACATTATTAATATTTTCTACCATGGCCTTTGAACGCTGTCGTAGCAGAAGCAACTTGCGTTTGCCAACATCAAACTGACAAGAGACTCTGTGGCAGATACAGTTTCTGATATTTCTGAAGTGGTTTACTGGTCCGGCCTACTTGAGATCAAATTAGGCCCATGAACTAAAATGAGTTTGACACCCCTGGTATAAACACTGTGATCAGCATATGAGTCATGATTGCATCATTAAGGCCTTGGAGACATGGCTGCAGCACTTTTTTTTCACATTCTGTGTTCTCTTTTTTTTATTTTTTAGAACATGGATAAGACACAGCTTCCGTCCGTGACGCTGATTGTCGGCTGTGGAGTGTCTTCACTGACATTGTTGCTGCTCATCATCATCTATGTGTCTGTCTGGAGGTGAGATAAAGCATCTTGCTCTGGAAACATTTAGCTTTGTGCTATGGAATTTGTTTCCTTTTTTTTTCTAATCAAATTGCGATTTTTCTGCCAGATTACGATGCAATTTTTGAGGCAGCTTTTTTTTCCTTCTTTTTTGTCCTGCAGGTACATTCGGTCTGAGCGCTCAGTCATCCTCATTAACTTTTGCCTCTCCATCATCTCCTCCAATGCCCTTATTCTCATTGGACAGACGCAGACACGGAATAAGGTGAGGAACAACGTATCTGTTTATGTATATTAGCATTTACTTGATGACTTATGATGACAGTGATACTAAGGGTGTAGTCTCGCAATGCCAGACCTTCCTCCACAGCGCTGTGGAGGAAGGTCTGGCTAGTCCACACAGCATTCCGGACGGGAGAAAAACCTGCTCTAGTTTTTCTGCGTTTATTTAAAAGCAATTGCAATCGTCTTGGGCGGTGCTAAGCAGCGGACGGAGCCACGGTGCCTCTGCAAAATAGCCTCGGGAAGGAACTTGTTTTGGTGGACGTGTACGTTCAAAAGTTGTTTTAGTTGTGTAACAGAAAACTCAGATTGGACAGAAATTACAACACAAAGAAAGAGGAAGGTGACTGACATCTGGCCAAAAATGAGGACATCCTGCGGAATTTCCTGTGGCACCGGAGCAATCCCGGAAGTGGAACATCGTGGATATCGACTACTAAGGGTGTAAATCTTCACTGGTCTCACGGTTTGATTTGATTATCCTGTCAACGATTCAAATTGTTTCGATATCACGATGCATCGCGATATATTATTATATATATTATATATTGCCATTGCAATTTCAACAAATTCAAGCAGTCAGATATACAATATGAACTCTTCCAAGAGCAGAGAAAAGGCAAAAACAAAAAAAAAGCTGCGACCGGAAAGTCATCAAGAATCATATAATAATCAATTATGGTCTGTCACTGCATCGATGCAGAATCGTCCAGGACCGCATCGTGATGCAATGATTCATTGTAACACCCCTAAGTGATGCAGTTTGTCTGATTCATTGAGCATCTCACTTGTTGCTTAGTTTGTTTTCTCTGTCTCGTCTCTGTTGTTTCAGGTCTTTTGCACCCTAATTGCTGCATTTCTTCATTTCTTCTTCCTGTCCTCGTTCTGCTGGGTTCTGACAGAGGCGTGGCAGTCCTACATGGCAGTGACGGGCCGCCTCAGGAATCGCATCATACGCAAGCGTTTCCTGTGTCTCGGCTGGGGTGGGCCTTCTGTCTGGTGTCCATCATACCGTTTGTCTTGTCTTTCTTATCTCCCCTGCGTTAATGTGCATTTTTATTTATCTTTCCTCCCAGGTCTCCCTGCACTGGTAGTTGCAATCTCAGTGGGATTCACCAAGGCAAAGGGATATGGAACACCAAGCTAGTAAGCAGGCTTTCCTACAGCCGGTACATTTACTCCAGTACTGTACTTAAGTACACATGTTGAGCTACTTGTACTTTACTTGAGTCTCTTCTTTTCATGCCACTTTCTACTTCTACTCCGCTACATTTCAGAGAGAAATATTGTACTTTTTACTCCACTACATTCATCTGACAGCTTTAGTGTCTTCACAAATTCAGAGTTTTGCACACAAAACACATGTAGTTTATATAATACAATGTTTTATTATTAATTAAACTAGCCAGCAGTTTATAGACAACAAGTAGGCTTCAGCTGAAATGATAGACCATTAAACACTTGGTTGATTGACAGAACTGTTTTTATCGTTATTTTTCTGCATTGAGTACTTTAACTTTCACATTTTCCTGATGATACTTACATACTTTTACTTACATTATCAATGCAGGACTTTTTTTTTTTACAGTTAGTACTTTTACTTATGTAAAGCATCTCAAACTTCTTCCACCACTCCCTATATATACCTCTTAAACTTTTTATGCAGGGATATTACAAATGGTTTGGGTTGATGTCTGCTGCATATTTAACCTCTCTTTTTTTCTCTGTCTCATATATCTTTTACCATCCTCATTCTTGCCATGTCCTTTACCTTTCACCTCATTCCATGCCTCCTCTTTACAACCCTTCACGTTCACCCGTTGTGCCTCGCTCCTCCATCATTTCCATTTCTTCTGATCATGTCTTTCTACGTTTGGTTTCCCTGCTCCGTGTAGCTGCTGGCTGTCTCTGGAAGGAGGTCTTCTCTATGCATTTGTTGGACCTGCTGCAGCTGTTGTCTTGGTATTTCCTCTTTCCTCTACACTTCTGCACTAATTCAGATTTAGACCAATAGCCCCATATATATCAAGCATATTTAGTCTGCATATATCTATGCAGGGATTTAGAACAGTAATGATATTAACAACCTTTAACTGTACTTTCATTTAAAAATAGTAAAACATATAATGCAAGGGATAATAAAAACATAAGTTTAAATAAAACACAATATTAAAATGGGAAAGCAACCAACAGCCAGTCAGCCGCCATTGTGAATAAAACTCTCAGAAACATATGACCATGATATATAATGGTGTTCACAGTTCATTTACAACATTTAACATTCAAGGTGCTACCTCGTTATTTTTACCTATCATTGTTGATATAATACAAAATATAAATAAATAATATATATATATATATATATATATATATATATATATATATACAGTATATCTAAGAAAGGTACTTCAGTTTAAGAGTAAACAAATTCCCTGCTTCCTCCTTTTCTTCTCCACCTACTTCTTCCCTTGTCAACTTTGTTATTTACTTCCCTGCCTTATCCTTTCCTTGTCGCCTTTCTCCTTGACTGTCCTGCTTCTTCATTTCCTTGTCTACTTCCTCCTTTACTTCCATGCTTCTTCCTTTCCTTGTCACCTCCCTCCCAATAATTCCCTGCCTCTTCCTTTACTTGTCAACTCCTCCTTTACTTTACTTCCCTGCCTCCTCCCTTACCTTATTTACCTCACTCTTTTCATTTCCTGCTTTTCTTCCCTGCCTCCACCTTAACTTTCTTACTTCCCCCTTTCCTTTCTGCCTTTTCCTTTTCCACATTTACCTTCCATCTTCCTTCCTTACCTTTTTCTTTTCTTCCCTCCCTCCCTCATCCTTTCCTCATTTACTGCCTCTTCTCCTCTCCTTCTTTTCCTATATTTTATATACATCCTCTTTTCCTAACACTGAGATATTATTTATGCTATATGGTTAAGTATTTCTAGTGTGTCAGGTTATGTTTTTGGGCATCTGCTTATTTAAAAAAACATGATCAAAACGAGCTAACGTTAGCTAAAGTGTCCAATAAGTACAGTATAGATAGTTTATTTTACAATGTTGGCATTAAAGATTGTATATAAATATTAAATAATAAGTTATTTAAGCACCCTGTATTTGTTTGGTGTACAACACAGACAACCACTATTTGATCTTTTATACCATAACCCTAAGAAAAAACTAGCTTCCTGTTGGCTGACAAGTGTTTGTTAAAATCCAATATTAGGACACCTCAAACATAATTAAAGTGCATTTTGATCACTGTTCAAAGTCACTGTTCGAGCAATAACAAACCTACATTAACTATAACATAATACTACTGTTTTACGTGCTTTCAGTAACTGTCAATGGTATGTTTAATAATGCGCTCCCAAGTTAAACCAGTATAGTACATAATGGACTGCAGCAGTTACATGAATGAATATAAGCATAGCTAGGGTTCCGTTTACCATTTTTACAGCTGCTGTTTAAATTAGAACAGTGCCATAAAATCATATAGAGACAAATTTATATAGAACTATTCAGCCTACATCTGGGGGAAATCACTGCCAAACCCTGGCAGCACCCAGTCTGCAGCGACAATATGTCCTTGTTCCTCTCATCAAATCCATTAGCTTCAGTTTCAGTGATTCTCTTCCCAGTGTTTCTTTCCCACCTACAAGTAAACAACTTATTTTGGGTGTTTTTTTACACAGGCTGCTCCTCTAATAAAGAGCTTCTGCTCCAATTGCCACCCATACTGGAAGCCCGGCCCACTCTGAACAGCACCAGAGTGGCTTGTACGAGGGATTTTCATAGGCTTTGAAGCAGTAAAATGATAGAAATCATAGTGCGTTCCATTTACCTCGGAAGCCGGAGCCGGGAATGACATCACACCCGAGTTCCATTTACAAGTTAGATTTTTAGCTCAGGGTACTTCCGAGCTCGGAAATCCGAGGTCAGGTGGCATGTACAAATGGAACGCACTATCACTACAGTCAAGGACACCCCCTCCCACACCTTTGAATTCACAAGTCTTATATTTTTTTTCAGCACACTGTCTACGTTCTAAAATGTATTAATATGTTAGCAATCCATCCTTTCAGCCATCCTTTAAGTCTCATGCTTCATTGGGTGCCTGATAGTTTTTATCACTAGCATTTAAGATTACAGTGCAGAGCCTACAGTAAGTATGCGTGTGAGCGTGAGATATGGCATTTATGTGTATGCTGCCATCGTCCTGTCATAACGAACATCATCATCACCATCCATCCATCATCGTCAGAGTAGATCTGCATGTTCTGAAGTAATGGAAGTGTCTTTGCTCTGATTTAATCATGTGCCTCTTCTCTTTGGCAGGTTAACATGGTTATTGGGATTCTCGTTTTTAACAAACTGGTGTCCAAAGACGGCATTACTGATATGAAACTAAAGGAGAGGGCGGGGTATGCCTTATACCACACATCCATTTTACACATTGACCTATAACCAGCCTGATAGCTCAGCCAAAGGGGGAGGGACTAGCGCAGTGATTGGCTCCTTGCCTGAAATGATCATTGGCCATCATTTCAGACTTTGGCAAATTGGTTGAAGATGACACTTATTTTTTAACACCAGGAAGATGAAGAGGACAAAGAAAAAAGTTTTTTTAAAATTTAGAAATGTGACTGAATTAATCAAACATAAGAGAACATGCGTTTTCTCATATAGCTAAGCCTATTATTAATGCTGGAGGATAGAAGAATGTTATAAAGACCCAGAAAGATGTGGGGAATGGTTGTCTGGTTATTGGTCCTGCACAGTCTGAGCAAGATGATGACTCATCTCATTGCTTTCTTTTAAGTTTTCAATTGTGTCACATTTTCCTCCAGCTGCTCTTTGTTTGCAGGTGTTGCTATTGATGTAAAGTTCTGTAAATCCATCCGTGTCTTTTTTCTCCTGTTTGGTTATTTCTAGTAGAGGGAAGCAGGGCTTTAAAATGCAAAAGAACTACAATGGACATTCAAGGAAAAACACATTTCATCACAATTTTGGTTTGATTTTTGTAGCTCTGGCCATCAGTTTTGTTGGTTAGGATAACATTGTACTTAAAAAAGTAACTGCTGAGATCATGGAATGTGGTGACATTGCTAAAAAAAAGTTTTTACACGGCAAGAGGACTCAGCACTTACCAACAGAGCCGATGGCCAGAGCTACAAAAATAAAACACGTTTTGTAGGTCATTGTTATTCCATTCAATTGTTCAGTTCAGTAAAGTTATGGAGATAAGAGATGGAGTTAACCTGACAAGCCAGTTTGCTAATTTTAGCCTTTTATAAAAGGAACACTCCAACATTTCAGATAAAAAAGACTAAATTGCTTAGAGGCTTACCTAGAATCAGATGATAAGATCAATATAATCGTATAATCAGGTCATAAAACAGGTCCAGAATGTGTTTAGCCTGGATGAGCATACAGGCTGACGCAAGAGAAACTGTTAGCCTAGCTCTGTCAAAAAGCATAGTTAGCTAAGCTAATGAAAAAATACACCTTCCAACAACTTCAAAGTTTTGTTTTCATAAAAGATATCGTGAAAGTTGGTAGCAACCGGACCATTTTAAAGTAAAGTAACAATGGTTGTATTTCACTCTCTGTCTGTTAACACAACACACTGGAGACAAATGATGCATGCCAAAACACCTGCATCTATTTCTCATAAGTCCACATACAGTGATGTGCATTATGGCGTGTTGTTGCATGCAATACATTATTGCCTATTTCTAGGTTCAGTTGACCTGCGTCAAATGCATTCTACGAAGCTGCCGTTGTGTGTTTTAGTTAAAGGTGAGACCTCAAATTACAATCAGTGCATTTACATGCACAGCAGTAACCGGGTTATGCCAGTTCTCCCCATGTACATGAGCGGGGAAGAATAGGAAGAATGACTACTCCAGTGCAGTAGGTGGCGCTCTGCCTACGAACAACTGACTTTTTCTATCTGGTTGACCAACCGGCCACTAAATTAGTAAAATTTAACAACTTAATGTTTTCTGCTTTCGCCAGATTACTGACAACTTTGTTTGGCTCGTTAGCTGTAAGCAGTGTCGGGTGGAATTAGCAAGCTGACCTCGTAAGCTAACTAATGCCAGCAGCCGCAGCGGGGGCTGCTCGGTCCCTCTACTTTTTTGCCAAGACACAGCGTTGACAGTCCTGGAAGAGAATTTAATTTCAATAGCAGCTCGATTGGTCTTGGCGTGGCTAGGATTCGTAAATTCGCACCCCTCTTTGTTAAGCCAGTGTCTGCTGCTGCCTCGGCCGGGAGTAACGTAAAACAGATGAACCGTAGCTGTAGGCTCTTTGCTGCCGATGGCCCACCTTTTGCTGCTTTTAAATGTCTTATGTATCCCTGTACGGTGTCCTTGAGTGCCAAGAAAGGCGTCTTTAAATAAAATGTATCATTATTATTATTATTATTCAGGCAAAGCTGTTTTGTTGTACAGTATCATAGCAACAACTTTGATTCACAGCGCTGACAGATTACTTCCGGTTCAAAAACCACTCCAGGGGAGCAGGGAGGGGCAGTTGGAGCATGCATATACGCTTAAACCAATCTTACACTGGTCAAGGTGTATACGTGCAGGAATACCCTGATTACTTAAGGAGTTCTCTATGTCTGTTAACCAGGTTATGAGAACTACGATTTTAACCCGGGTAAGGTTTAACCCATGGCGTTTGAGAAAGCAGGGTGCCTTAACCCGAATATAATCCTTTTTTTTAAACTGCATGTACGGCACTTGCAAATGTGTGGCCACCACCAACACCTGCAAGAATAGGTATAGTGTTCTGGTCCATTGCCAGTCAGGCAGCAGGTTAGTGCATACAGTACCCTTTCCCCCTCACCCCCTGTCCCCCCCCCTTGGAAATTGGATTAATAATGGTACAAAATATTGTGGTTTTGCAGCAGTTAGCAGCAACCACTTAGCTTTATGGCTGAAGACAACCTCTTAAAAGTTCTGTCCTTGTAGTCTTACCCGGTTTGAGAACTGTCTTAACTCTAGTATGAGTACAAACCAGGCGACACTTGGATGTATGTGGCTAGCTTGTAGCTTGCTTGAACGACATAATGTGTTACTTTGGAGTTGTTGGAAAGTATTTTTTCTTTTTCCTTTTAGAGTGTGGCTGTTTCCCCTGGCTTCCTGCTGTTTTACGTTACTCTAAATAATTATCAATTGCTTAATCTGGTTGTGGGTTTGGCATCAAACTATCATATTTTCCAAAATGTTAGAGTGCTCCTTAAAATGTTTGATATAAGAAAACCTGCAACTAAAACATTTATTTGCACATTGTTACGGTAGTTTTTGGTAAACGATAATAGGTAAAGAACACATTACATTTTAAGCATGAACACTGTCACTAACTACTGAAAACTCTAATCTAGTCTAAAAAAACGCATTGGGCTGCTGCTAAACCACGGAGCACACACCGTGCGCCCTGCTCCCCTTTACCCCGCAGGCTGTTCTGTCTCCATTGGCATTGTTGGTGCATTCAAATGTTATTTTCTTTCTCTCTCTGAAAATGTTTGCTTTCTTTAATGATCTCTCTGTTCAACTGTACTTGTTTTTGCTGTCTGATATGTCATGAGTTTGCACAGAATCCCCTCTCTCTCACTCAGGGCTCTCCAATCAGGAACACATCAGTCTCAGAAGCCCCCTTCCATGTCATCAGTGATTGGGTAAAAAATAGCTGCCCACCCCCCAACCCCCTCCTCTTCTTATTGTATGGCTACCAGCCCTGCCCATCACCAAATCTGCTGAATCCTCTAGCAAGCACCTCTGATTGGCTTACTATTACTTCCTGCCTATTTACCTCACTTTTCCACTTTTGACCTTGCAATTTATGCTAGCTGGATAGAACATAACACCTTACTGCCTCAGATTCTGACAATTTCTGGAATGCTTTTAGATAAACTGACTCTTTCAACAATAACACATGATAGTTGCACAGCAATAGAATTAATATTTTCTATTTACTTAAAAGGTGTGGGCATGTGTGTGAAAGGTTATCATGGCTGTGTCATGATTGCATCTACAGAGTGTATATTCTGCATCTGTCAGGACTGGTCAGAATTTGAGCCTTCCTTCAGTCTGACTGTTTTCCCCTCAGTTCATTGTGTTTAGTAATTTGTGACAAACCAGGCTCAGATAGCATTGATCTCAACTTTTAAATGTCACACATAAGTGAAGTAACAGTATAACTAAATCAAATGAGCCAATAAAAGTATAATTGAACAGATCATTTTGAACTTTGATTCAAGACCAGACCAAGGAAATTCATTCTGGATAGTGGGATCAATCCGAGATAATCCTTTTAACTCAATGTCCATTTATGGCTAGTACCCACTATGGGACTTTAGCCCTGATTTTCCACTTGTCAACAGTTTTTGGAGCTCCCTGACAAAAAACCCAGACCGGAGGCAAATTGGCGCTCAAGTGCTATGTTTGAATTCTTCAAAAACGCGATATGCAACACAGATATGTAGCAGGCTAAATATCTGGACCTGTTGGCAACTAAAGCCAATGAGAGCGCAAGACAGGGGTAACAATAGGAACTTAACTGTTGGTGTTGCATTTGCAACGTAGACCAAAGTTGTTGTTGCACCGAGACAAAACAGGCTATAAATAGTAAAGACCTGAGGAAACAGGCTTACACCCCCCAACCCTTTCTTTACTTTTTCTTTTTTTGTCTTATCGCTGCAAATTAGCCACCAACAATTTGGACTTCTTGTTTCTGGCGGACATCCAAAACTCCGGTCACGTCATTCTCGTGTCACTTTTTGTGTGTTTTCTTGAGACCTGGAGACCAGATTCTGGGATTCCTCCTGGTAAAAGATCTAGTAGTGTGCGACCTCATGTTGCCGGAAAGCTAGACAACAGTTGTGTATTGTGAACAGTACAGTGAACTGACGAATTTCAAAGCCTTGTAGATGAACTTAGCTTTACTCACAGCCTTCATCAGCAAATCAAACTCTTCCCAGTGAATGCTGTGAGTGGTTTTGGTCACCAGTTCAAAGACAGCTCATGTTATCTATTTTTAGTGTTCATTCAGTCTCTGATCCAAGATAGGGATCCAGTCAACACATTCTCACTCTCCCATTGTGTAAAATACGGACACTTGGTCATGTGCCTTTGGTGTTTGTTATTCACGCTAAAAGTCTCCTTTAGCGTCGGGACTCTTGGCTGCACTTTTGACGCTCTGGGTCAAGTTAATTTGAACTACAGATCCGCTACCCGATCTAGCAAACTTGCATAATGTAATGTAATGGACAATTCCGCTTCCAACCTGTAGGGGAACCGAAGCAGGAAAAGTGCTTTAGTGTTGCTTTAAAGGGGTGATAGAATGATTATATAGGGTATTTTACACTGTTCCTTAAGGTCTCCTAATGGGGTATGTAACATTGGTTGGGCTGAAAATTGCCCGATGCTATTTTATTAGGCCCTTAACTACCCTGTGAATAGGGCTTTTCTTCCAAATATGGTATGCTCATGAATATTCAGAATGAGCTACGTGCTGATTGGTTTGAGCAAACTTCATAGAAACACATGGGAGACTCGACAGCAGGTCTCACTGTAAAGTTATACATTGTTTGTCGGGCTATTACGTTATTAAATTCACTTCTGAGACTTTTTTAAGCGAGAAATCAACTATATAAAGCTCAAATATGGGACATTTTACGAAAATGGTTGAAGATGGCTTATTGCAAATTTGGTAAGACTGTGTTGTCGGAGTTCAGCTGCCGGTGCTGCCTGTGTTGCTGCCTCACTGCCCGGCCTGCCTTCCTCCACAGACCCCGGCCTGCAGCTCCCCTCCTCCTGCTAGCTAAATGGCCCGTGTGTGACAGTGATAGCGCGGTCAGCAAGCTTGTTACACCAGCAATCTCTTACCACAGTTCCAGTTACTCTAGGCTGGCTGTCAGCTGCCGGCATAACTAGAGTAGCTATATTTACAGTTTGAATTTTGTCACGCCACTTATACAACATATCTCTAAAGGTCTTAAAGCTAACAACGGTGTCCGATTTCAAGTTAATGAATTTTTGTGAAGATTAGGGGTTTCGTTATCTATGACTGTCCCTTCATGCTAGCTATGTGTAGCTACAAATCACGGATAGTTAGCTCAATTTTCGGCATAAATAAAGTATATTTATAGTTTGAATTTCATCACGCCACTTATACAAAATCTCCCTAAATGTCTTATAAAGCTAACAACGGTGTCCGATTTTAAGTTAATGACTTTTTGTGAACAGTGTCCCTTCAATCCAAGCTATGTGTAGCTAGCTACAAATCACGGATAGTTAGCTTCATTTTCCGCAAAATTTGTGTATATTTACAGTTTGAATTTTGTCACGCCACTTATACAACATCTCCCTAATGGTCTTATAAAGCTAACTACGGTGTCCGATTTCAAGTTAATGAATATTTGTGAATTTCAGAGGAATTCTAAGAGGAGCTAGCTCTCTTTGATAGAGCTACATCAGGGACAAGCGGCGTTTATTTCCCCAATCGTTTGTTTAAATAACTCAACACATTATAATTACACACATTAAAAGATTAACTGGAACCTGTGGTAACAGATTGTTGGCGTAACAAGCTCGCTGACCGCGCTCTCACTCACATACACCGGGCATTTAGCTAGCAGGAAGAGGGGAGCTGCAGGCCCTGGAGCTCTGTCAGAGCACCGGCATTTAGTTGTCCATTATCGAAAAACCGGTGACTTTGCGCAGGTATGGAGTGCTGTGGGCTGCCAGTCGTGACGGAGCTCCAAGTACCTCATAGCAGGCCGGGGTGTGTGAAGGAAGGCAGGTCGGGCGGCGAGGCAGCAACGCAGGCAGCACCGGCAGCTGAATTCCGACACACAGTTGGACAAAATTTGCAATTAGCCATCCATTTTCGTAGTTGATTTCTCGCATAAAAAAGTTTCAGAAGTGAATTTTGGAATAGCATCTGCACGACCTAGATTCGGAAGACTACCTAATCTCAGGTCAGTTGTGTAGCCTATGTAAATGTTGGGGCGTGACCGTTCTCTTAATACACCCATGGGCTGACAAAGGTTCCGGTTTTTGGGAGGTTGACGTCAACTTCCAGCTTTGTTGGGATTCGCCCGTTTTCAGCGGCAGTTTCAAAATATGAGATTTTCATAGTAAAGGGGTATCAGTGGGATTTTGAGCTTCTATGCATGTCCTATTTACCCACTGAACTGTCGTTATTCAACTATGACAGGGTAAAATTTGTTTTGCATTCTATCACCCCTTTAAGTTCAAGAAAAGATGGTCGGTGGGGTTATAAATGTACGTTTCAGTGACACGTGGGACAAGAACATGACACGAACCCCGGGCTCCTGGGTGAAAGTCCTGCGTTGTTTGACCCATCCACCCCCCCAACCCACCTCCTTACGCAGCATTTCGGTCTTTTGTACTACTCGCTACCGTTGTCGCTTTTAATTCCACCCATTCTTCTGCCTTACCCGAAATGCACCTCGACCATAGAAAGTTTGGTCATTGGGATGTGTTTTGCTAGTAGTGGCTAATGTATCTCCACACAATCCAGATTTCTTCCATTTTCAAAATTGTAGTATGCAGCCCGGACAGGTTTTTCAGACTTCACAGTTTTTTTCAGGCTTTTTACAACTTTTTCCCGTATGCAGAAGTACTCCCCAACACCTGTGAAGAGAATAAAGCAGTGGAGTTCATAAATACTCACACCAGTGCAAATATAAAAATAAAGATTAATAGTGAGCACAGTTGATGTGATACACTAGTTTCTATTTTTACTTTGATTCTTCTATTCTAGTTTAAAAAATGTCTTGCTATGTTTTCTGTTTTTTACTTTTACTATCTATATTTGTTCTTTTCCTCTGGGGATGTTATCTCTTATCCTAAATCTTTAATACTGACTCTGCCTGTTTTAATCGAATCGTATCTTCTAAATTAATCTAAATAAATCTAAATTCATCAACTCTGTGCTTCAAATCATTTAATTTTGTGAGATTCTCCCCTCACGCTGACCTTGGATCTTATTGTTTCCTCAGCGTTTTCATTTTTCAACCATACAAATACAAATTGCGGATGCGATATGTGGAGGCTGCTCAGACTTGTTGGTTGTTGGGGAAGCTATCTGAATGTGATCTGACAGGTTTGAAATTACGTCTTTCATAGATTGTGCTGACTTTGTTTGATTGGGCTGTTTGTAGTCTATATCCACGACAGTTCATTTAGGGGATCGATCCGGTGCTGCCGAAAGAGCCACCGGATGTCCCTCATTTTTGGCCGGATGTCCGTTACCTTCCTCTTTCTTTGTGTCGGCGTTCTAAACAACGGTGGATTTCTGAAGACTATGGTTAACTGCTCCTCAGATCTCTGCAGGGTAAATCCAGACAACTAGCTAGCCTACTTGTCCAATCTGAGTTTTCTGTTGCACTACTAAAACAACTTTTGAATGTACACATGAGTCTTTTTTTTGCAGAGGCGCTTAGCTACGCCCAAGACGATTGGGATTGGTTTAAATAAATGCCAATAAACCAGAGCAGGTTTTTCTCAAATCCCGGAATGCTGTGTGGACTAGCCAGACCTTCCTCCACAGCGCTGGCAATGTTAGACTAGGTTGTTTTTAGCTCTTTCTGTGGTGGACGAAAGAAGGAAATGACAAGGCCCTAATGCATTCTCCCTTTTGGTGACCTGCCACCACCCTTAAACCACTCGCCTCTTCTGTGCGTGTTTCTCAAGGTCCAAATGCATGTTTAATAAAGGTAATTAATTGGTGCAGCATCTAATTAGGCGCGCCACATCATCTGCGCCAGGCAGCTTTTGCTCACACCTCAGAGATAGGCCTCACAGGCTGAGTCTCCTGTTCCCCGAAAATTAGAGGCTAATTCTCTGAGAAAATTAAAACAGACAGGAGAGGCCTAATTCCCACCAGCACTGGAGTTTGTTTCCTTAAATGGTTTCAATCATCAAGCCCGTGTATTTACAGGTTGATAGAAGTTTAATCAAACATTAGTCTTTCAGATTAAAACGTTTTTGTTGTTGTAGCTTTAACAAGCACTTCCAATTGCTAGCGTTGGTTGCAAAGCTTTGGAACATCCTGTGAAGCATACAGAACAGGGGTTATGGGTAACACTTTACTTGAAGGTATCTACATAAGAGTGACATGACACTGTCATTGACACATGAGCCCTAACCCTAACTCTAACCCTAACCATAACTTGTCAGGACAAAAAAACAAATGACACTTACTAAAAGAAGCGTTATGTCATAAACGTTTGTGACTTGTTTATAATGTTGTAACTTTCATGACAGTGTCATGTCACTCTTATGAAGATACCTTCAAGTAAAGTGTAACTGGATTATGTTTAGCTCAACTACTACATTGTATCAAATGTATTTCATGTTTGTCTACTGTATATTGAATATTTATTTATTTGGTTTAATACATCTCACCCCACCCAGCCAGCCACCCGCCTTTTGCCTCTCGATCCTTAAGTCCAGGGAAGTGGTGTTGTATTTCAAAAAAGTCTTGATTGCTTTTTAATATCACTGCCTACAGCGTACATTTAGTGGCTGTATTGCCCTTTTACTTGAAATTGAATTTCTTCCATTATGTGATTTTTAATCCAGGAGTCTAGGGGCTACAGAAATCGATTCCCTCGGCTCTTCAGGTTTAATTGTTGTTTAGCAGGAGGCCATATGGTAACAGATTAGTTTGTTATTACTTGTCAATATTTTCAGTGTTGGAGTCGATCCTGTCTAGCACTAGAGAGATAAACAGAGTTATAAATGGGATCCTGATGGTTTGGGGAATTTTGGGATGTTTTTTAGATGTTGGAAAGAAAATAAAGTCATGTAGTTTCTCTGATCATACCTGGGACTTATCTTTTGCTTTCTTATTAGGTTTATATTGTTGGAGTATATAAAAAGTGAATACAATATCCTTCAGTAAACGGATAAAAGCTAAATACACCCAAACAACAGCTTTCTGTGATCGTCGTTGGATCCATTTTTCAGTTTTGTGTCATTTTTGTGAATAACTGGCCAGCGTCAGATATTTCCAGTACTGTATAATTGACTTTGAAAACAGGAAATGCTTCAGTGTTTTTTACAATCAATAGTGATATTAAGATTTGGTGTCAGGCATATATGCACACAGCAATGTCTTAACTTGACACTGACATTCAGTTTTGTTAAATGAAGAAATGAGAAATATGCGTGGTGACTAAATTATCTGGGAATTAAAGTGAAATCACTGAATAGAGTAGGAGAGAGCTACTACTTTAGTTCCAGTGGTATTTTTTTTTTAGGTTTTCATTTGAAAGTTTCTCCTGGATAGTTCAGTGATACTACAGGTTTATGTTGTGGCCGTTGGTTTCATTTATTTCTACGTAGTTTAAGTTCCTTTAGTTTTGTATGGCTTTAGCTGGCAACACAATATTAGCTCAGTCATAGGAATTATTTTAATCAAAAAATGTCTCTTAAGATGTGTAGCTGACTTCTCTCCTCAAAGACGAACTACAGTTTATTAATACTTTGGTTTCATTTCCGTTGCTCTGGCCATTGGTTGTTTTAGATAATATTGTACTCTGCAAAGTAGCTACTAAAAATAGATCAGATGGCACAAGAAACAAGAGCAGTCCAGGATCAGGATGGCAACGACGAGAAAATAAAGGCAAGCTGTAAACTTTGTAGGTTCTGTCAGTCCGTCTGAACACTTGTGTTTCTTGCTCAGTTGGAACTATTTTTAGCGATGTTCTGAGATCTCAACAATTACTAGTGAGGACAATGTTATCTTGACCAGTAAAACCAATAGCCAGAGGTACAAAGTAAGACACACGTTTTTTTATGCACATTGGCTTTTTTACCTTTGACTTTTTTTAATCAAAGAGCTGGATATTTCCTATCACATGTAACCTGATGATTCAGTGCTCTAACTGCCAGTCACTTAACACAGTATGCGTAGTAAATGTAAAATGAACAGGACTTTTACTTTCAAGACCCTGCACTCCGTAATTACGTCCTCTTGGCAACACAGTGGCTCTTTGTGGGAACACAATGTATGTCAATGACGTTTCATTTCCGAGATTGCTCCGGTGCCGCCTTTCTTTGTGTTGGCGTTCTAAACTCTGGTGGATTTCTGAGGACTATGGTTAACTGCTCCTCAGATCTCTGCAGGGTAAATCCAGACAACTAGCTAGACTATCTGTCCAATCTGAGTTTTCTGTTGCACGACTAAAACTACTTTTGAATGTACACGTTCCACCAAAACAAGTTCCTCCTCGAGGCTATTTTGCTCCGTCCGGCACTTAGCCGACTAGACGATTGTGATTGGTTTGAAGAAATGCCAATAAACCAGAGCAGGTTTTCCTCCCATCCCAGAATGCTGTGAATGCCAGACCCTCCTCCGCAGCGCTGTGGAGATAGAGCTGGAAATGCGAGAGAGGCTACATTTATATTGCTACGTTTTGGTTTAAAAACGAATATCTTTTGCTACATTTACATCTCTCATTCCCTCTGGTGTTTCCGAGCCCCTAAACCGGAGAAATTTGAAAACACTTCTGACCCGTTTTGGTTTGGAACAGGGACGGACTGGGGCTAAAAAACAGCCCTGGACTTTCTCCCAAATAGGCCCATCATCCGGCCATTCGCCCATAGCCGCGCACGACAGACACTAGCCAGGATGTCCTGATACTATGTCACAATACTCTATTAGCCTATCAGACAAGGTATTCACAGCAAGTAACATCTCAAAACCAATTATGAGAATTGGGGTTGTGTTTATTAATGAAGCCTCAGCCTTCAAATAAAAACAAAAAATGTACAATGCCATTACATCTGCATTGAAAATAAAATACAAATAATGAAATGTCACTGGCTACAGAAACCCCAAATTACACAAACTTGTAAACAATACAGAGTATTACTGACAGCACTTTCAGAGATAAAGTAGGCTACTTGCTGTACCTGAACATGGGGATTAGATATTCTGTAGGCCTATACCCAAACTACACTGAGAGTGTTAGTTACTATATACTATAACTATTCAAATATAAATGTATATAACATGTGTTGCTTTGTGTTAAAGAATTAGCATTGAATAACCTATTTAATATTTGTCATATTACACTTTTGATTCATATTAAGGCTGTGAAATGATGAAAATGACTAGGCCCTATCAATGTTGTCTGTGAAGCTTTCACAAACAACCTCCAGGTCTTTGCCAGTTCCACAATAGTAAACACAAATATGAAAGACAAGGAAGAACTGCACTCTGATGGAAGAAAGACAGAAAGTGCAAGCTAGGATTTTTTGGTTAAACTTTTGGTTAAATTTGGTGAATTATTTAGCACCCTTCCCTATTTGTTAGCACGTTTAGAGTGGTACCAATGCATGCCTGATGTTTTCCCGTTTAATATAATACCATAGTCTTCATCCAAGCAGCAAAAATGAGCTCACTACAACCTCTCATATACAACCAACTGAAATCGCGGTCAACCCGCGATTCATTTCTAACACGTTTAATGTTTCAAACAGAAATTATTAAATACGTTAAGTTTGACAGCACTAAATGGCACAATCATTTTCATAATCATGATGCACACTCATGTTGAGCTGACTGTGCAAATTGCTAAGATAGGGGTAAAGGCAGCCTATAAGTTTCCTGATCCTGGCACTTACCAGTATTGCTGATGTGAAATTAACTCACGTCTAATGATGTAGGCCAACTCTTCTTCTTCAGTTTCATTATTACACGTAGCATATAAGTGATTGTATTTGCGCCCCCTGCGGGTTGTTAATATCGCTTTAATAGACTTTTTTTTTTGTGTTCTGGACTTTTCCAGAACGCACAGATTGTCAGTCCGTCCGTCCCTGGTTTGGAATCTGCAGGGTTGTGTTGCATCTCAACAGCCAAAAACGGACACCTTTGGCAACACCGACAATGACGCCATTTTTTTCTCCGCTTGATTGGGTCACAACGTCTTGTTCTCTGAGACTTAGCTGCTAGCGTTACCATGGCAACTACCATCCAGCGAGCGGAGTCTCCACGCTGCCTCCAGTTTATGCCAAGGGGGTAAGCTTCGTATCAGAACGCGAACCTCCGATGGCGCCATTTTGTTGCTACGAAGCGATCACCTCTTGTTAGCATTACACTGACCGCCATTTTTTTTTTACGTCATTTGACTGCGAATAACTTTACATCTGAAGCGTTTAAAGACTCTATTTGTCCGTTGTTTATTTATAAAGAAACACGACAATGTATAAAAGGCTCCATTACCTTGTACCTCACGTTATAGCTCCGTAGCAGACGTTTTTGTAAAAATAAGCTAACGATTGTGTCATAACCAAGTGACTTACTGTCGCACAGTAGAGGAATTACCGTACAGTACAGGAGAAGCTCGCAGGCAGTTTCAACTTACATTAGCTGTTTAGGTTTAATTACTAATGTTAACTAGCATGTTAGTTAGCAATAATTAGCCTGTGCTTATGTTATCTCCTTACATATACCTACACTCTCCGTCTCTGTAAGACTTACAACTTTCAGACACGTTGCTCACATCACATTTACGTTGTCTCTGTCAGTTGGAGGCTGCGCAGTAAAGCAAGTGATCACCGGAAAAGTGCTATAAATAGCCTTCACTGGTCTCCGTCCAGAGCAACGGGGTCTATTGGTCCATTGTATATATGTCAATGGTTTATGCCCAGTATACCAGAATGTTGATGAGATAGGAGATTTGGGCGTTAGTTTAAACAGAGATTAGTTCTTCTACTGGACATTAAAACACTTAAATGTAGCCTAAGGGAACACATACAGTTTGTGTTACTAAATTGCTTGTCAAAATTAATATACTGAATGTATTGATGTTATGTAACTCTTTCATCACAACTGGAGCAGGATGTTTCCTTTGTGAACGCCGACTGTAGTGACTGACGGAGTGGAGGTTTTGAAATGTTACTGTGTGTGTAAAGCTTTGCATTTCCACATGGCATCGCTCTTAATAAGCAGTTAGCACAAATTGAGATGACCAGGGGGGAGGCACATCCAGCACATTATCATAATCAGAGCAGCAGAAATGTAAATCCTCCACCAGCATATGAAATGCATGAAATTAGGCTTTGAGATTAAGCCTTTTTGTATGACAAGCAGATACATGGTTGAGTGGGTGAACTCAGTTCCTTTAAATCATGTCTTGGCCCCACCTCCCCTATCCCACAGAGTCACACAGGTACACCCCAAAAACACACAAAAGCGGTTGGACTGTAGCCCTGAGAGAGAGATTGTGCGAGAAACACTGTGACTCACTGTTTGCGTGACTGTCTGTGCGTGCTCGTGTGCGTGCGCACGTGCATCCGTGCGAGTCTGTGTGCAGGTGCATTTGTATCTGTTTGTGTATGTTACAGCGTGTTAATTTGACTTTGCAGTCAGATGACAGTGCCACTGTACAATATGACGCTCAAATGTGCCAAGTGCGGAGTTATCTCTTCGGCTGACGTTTCCACCACAGCTACCAGTAACGCCATGTTAGTCCCGCTAATTATTTTTCCTTAACTCTTCTTACCCCTGTTCTCTCCTCTACTGTATGCCTCCCTTCTTCTCTCTCACTTTGATGGATTCTCTTTCCTTTACCCCTCTGTCATTTCTTCTTCTTCCTGATGCACTGACAGACAGGGTGAAACTGTGTTAACTATATATATGTAAATAATTATGCATATGTGATTGATGATTGAAAGAGAGAGAGAGTGAGTGTGTGTGTGTGTGTGTGTGTGTGTGTGTGTGTGTGTGTGTGTGTGTGTGTGTGTGTGCGTGTGCGTGCGTTAATATGAAAACATCGTTCAAAGTCCCCTCTTGGCATTTTCTTTAAAAAAAAACATTAAAAAGAACATCTGCAGTAAGATTATAAAAAAAAAAAACTTAAAAGTAAATGTTCTATTCTATTTTTGTATTTTTTAAATGTTCAGAAATAGAAGTCCACACTTGATCGGTGTAGCCCGACAGTCCACTGTTGGTAGTATAGGCGCGTGTTTGTGTGCGTGTGTGTGTGTGTGTGTGTCTGTGCGTGTTCGTGTGTGTGTCTCTTGCTGTGATCTATAAGTGCCTAGATGGATCATTTACATTATTATCAACCCTGGTCCTTTTTTTCCCTACTTTTCGCTCTTGTTCTAATAGAATGTGATCCTAATTACAGAAGTTCATAGTGCAGTTATCTGCCTCTGTTGTTGTTTTTTTTGCAGGGAGTGTTGCTCTCTCCTACAATCCAGAACCTCTAAATAGCTTCTCTATGTTTTAAATAACTGTGACTGAACAATTAATACCCATCATTTTACTTCATAGTCTGTAATGTGTATATACTGTATACACACACCAAGTTTCTTTCTAAATCTTAATCTATGGGTAGATATACTAAATATAATATGCAACACTTTGAAATATTCAAATTCTGTTTTTTCAGTCCCATCATGGTCCTATGACCTTTATTGTTGCCAACCTAGGCACTACTGATATGATATGATATGATTTTATTAAGTGGCCCATCCCACAGGGAACTACATTAAGACACTAAGACAAAAGTAATTTCATTCACAGCTTCCGGTCCAATGTCCACACAAAACATACTCTACACAAAATAAAGAATAAAGAAAACATTACAGCAGCCACAACACAAAAATGTAACCCATAAATTGTCCAACTAGAACTAAACATTGCAAACATAAAACAAAACTACAGCCACCGAAACAGAACTAAATACATAAATAATTAAATAACTACTGACTTTTACTCCCGACCTGTTTATTTGATCTATTTCTTTACTGTCTCTTTCTAAATGATACGGGTAGACAGGCAACATGTTTTAATATTCAAATAATAATGTTTCTTCCAGTCGCATTATGGACCCGTAACTCGTCACCCTGTCCCGTCCCAAACATGCCACTTTTCCAGATGAGTCTTTTCCTAAATGATATGGGTAGATCTAAATACAATAGGCAACATTTTTAAATGTTCAAATAATAATGTTGATTCTGGTCCCATCATGGTCCACAGGTTTTACAACCACGTCAGCCTCTATTGTAATTACACGATTTAATTAGTATTGTATGGATTTTTTTTTCCTGTCTGGCCCGGCCAACATCAATAGATTACCCACTACATGTAATCACTCTGTGTTGTACTTGTGTTGACATGTTTCACAAGTTTGTAATGCCAGGTGAAGATAGTGGAGTCAGCAAAAATCACAGCTAATTACTGCCACAGTAACAGACTGACAGTGGGTGGTTTTTATTTATTCAATTTCATTTTATGTATAGTGTCAATTGATAAGAAAAGTTATGTCAGGACACTTTACAGATAGAGTAGGTCTAGACCACTCTCTATAATTTACAAAGACGCAACAATTATCCCACAAGAGCAAGCATTTGATGCGACAGGGGCAAGGAAACACTTCCTTTAAACAGGCCGGGGGGAGAGACCGATATACAGAAATACAAAAATATGTGGGTATAATGGAATGACATGATGTACAGTGGCAATTATACTAACAGTAAAGTAGGGCTAGGCAATATATTGATATATCGACATCGATATATGAGACTAGATATCGTCTTACATTTTGGATATTGTGATATGAAATCAGTGTTGTCTTTTCCTGGTTTTAAAGGCTGCATTACAGTAAAGTGATGTCATTTTCTGTGTTACCAGACTGTTCTAGATGTCTTATTATTTGCCTTTACCCACTTTGTCATTATATCCACATTATTGGTGATTGTTTATCAAGACTCTCATGTGTAAATATTTTGTGAAAGCGTCAACCCTACAATATCGCTGCAATATTAATATTGAGGTATTTGGTCAAACATATCCTAATATTTGATTTTCTAATAATCAGTAATTAATCAATAACATTCATTTAAAAATATCACAAACATGAACATAGTACACCTCCGTTGTATTAGCATATCTAATACCATGTGTGTGTGATACTGGGTGAGCGCCTGTGTTGTTATCACCTTTTGGTTTAACTTAATGTTTCCTGTCCTCAGTGGATTGTATTGGAGAACAGCACTCCCTCAAATGGAGAAGTTTGTAGGTCTACAGCCAATTAATGTGTAGTTCATACACGATGAATATGGAAAACAAGGTCCAGACTGAAAAAAGAACCTGAATTATCCTTTAAGTAGAATTCAGCCGTTCAGCCCTTTTGACAGCAGTACTGATGCGTTGTGCCAATCTTCAGCATTTTTAACTGACCAAACTCTCTTTGAGTGTTACTGTGGGCAGGGTGGAAAAGCCTCTGAAACAGGATTCACATAATGAGACACGTCCAAATTTCAAATGAGGTCAACATCAAATTAATGGCCAACATCAGCAAAACCATTTCCTGTATTGGTCCAGTCCTTTTTATTACCAGAGGTGGAAAGCAACAAAGTACTTTTAATTAAGTTGTGCAGAGTTCTTATACTGCTTCTTTTATGGGTCACAGTCATGGCTTTCCATTTGTTGGACTTTATTCTTTTACTTAGCTACTACTACTGCTACATTTTGGAGGGGCATTATGCATCTGTTTCACAGTTTACATTGCAGAATACCTTATGAAACGCAAACTAGATGATGAGCTTCAGGAAATGTGATGCATTAAAAGCAATTGAACAAGACAATCTAACGAATGGACAATATTTCATCATAATGGTAATTCCTTTAAAGCCATTAAAGTCTGAGTGGTGGGTTTCAAAATCTTATCGCCAGCAATATTATTTTGATAGACAGTAAATAATGAAAATTGTCATTTGCCCTTATTAAATCTCCATTAGTGCATGATTTGTAATGATTGTGTCACCATGGCTTGATAAGTAACGTATTGAAGGGATTGGTGCTCACCTGCCTCATACATTAGTCGTAGTTGGACACTATTTGGATATCATCTTACACTGATCAAAAGAACGGCAATGTTGAAATAATTATAGTAAAAAAGAAGACTATATGCCCAAACAAACTTGACCCTTGGTGTGGAAATGTATACTATGTTAGATTTAACATGAGACATTATAGCAAACTTTTGAATGCATCACTTTGTCTTATAATAATGAAGAATTATTTCAATGTTGCATGTACAATTTGGAACATTTTACTTGAATAAAGTACTTTTTCCACATCTGGTATATTATTTAACTAAAAATAAATGTTAGCACCTATTGAATAGGTTCAGTAAAATAATCATATAGTTCTCGTTCATTCCTGATGTGCACATTAAAACAAATAGAGTCAGAAAAAAAGAACAACAGCAGCAAAGTGCGAGCGACACTTCTTCAGACTCTCCCTCTCTCTGTCTCTCTGTCCTTCTCTGCTCTGCCTCTGTTTGTCTTTGCATTCTGTTTCAGCCTCATTACACTCGTTTTTCCCCACTGCTCACCATCACTCCTTCTCTTTCCTGTGGCACTAGATCCTCTTTGGTTTGACTGAACCATCTTAAACATACATGCATGTAATATATGTGAATTATGAACATATATATCTGCAGATAATGGATGTATGTTTTTGTCTGTGATAGTAACATAATTATTTGTTGTGACGTCATGTATTTATGCATGGTTAGAGTTAAAGGCTGCTAACACTATGGTAACACCGTGAGCAATTAGCATTAGATTACATTTTCTACTGTTTTTAATCTTACAAAGGGACATAAATCCAGTTTATCTCTTGGATTTGTTTTATTTGGAAGCCTGCCTTAAATGTTAAAAAAAAATCTAATAATCTTAGCTAATGACAAATATCAAATGTCTTACAGCATAACTGTCAGACAACATTGTAGGCTTCCCCTGTGTCATGTTGACAAAGGTTTAGTAGTGCTGTCCTTGACTGTGGTTCCCCTTCCCATCCTGCAGGGCATCACTGTGGAGCTCCTGTGTGGTTTTGCCCCTTCTGGCCCTCACATGGATGTCAGCTGTCCTCGCCATCACAGACCGGCGTTCTGCGCTCTTCCAGATCCTCTTTGCTGTATTTGATTCCCTGGAAGGCTTCGTTATTGTCATGGTACACTGCATCCTGCGCAGAGAGGTACCTCACATCACCACTGACTTTATGTATATATATATATATATGTATACACAGTATATATATATATATATATATATATATATATACAGTATATATGAGTGCCGGTGCCGTCCGAAGATCCGCCGGATGTCCCTCATTTTCGGCTGTCGGATGTCCATTTCCTTACTCTTTCTTTGTGTTGGCGTTCTGAACTCCGGTGGATTTATGAGGAATATGTTAAAAAGGGGTGATAGAATGCAAAACCGATTTTACCCTGTCATAGTTGAATAACAACAGTTCGGTGGGTAAATAGGACATACATAGAAACTCAAAGTCCCACTGATACCCCTTTACAATAAAAATCTCATATTTTGAAACTGCCGCTGAAAACGGGCGAATCCCAACAAAGCTGGAAGTTGACGTCAACCTCCCAAAAACCGGAACCTTTGTCAGCCCATGGGTGTATTAAGAGAACGGTCACGCCCCAACATTTACATAGGCTACACAACTGACCTGAGATCAGGTAGTCTTCCGAATCTAGGTCGCGCAGATCTCTGCTATTCCATTACAAAATTCACTTCCGAAACCCCCACTGTTCACAAAAATTCATCAACTTGAAATCGGACACCGTTGTTAGCTTTATAAGACATTTAGTTAGATGTTGTATAAGTGGCGTGACGAAATTCAAACTGTAAATATAAACAAATTACGCTGAAAATGAAGCTAACTATCCGTGATTTGTAGTTAGCTACACATAGCTAGGATTGAGGGACAGTCGTAGCTAACGAAACCCCCACTGTTCACAAAAAATCATTAACTTGAAATCACAGTTGTTAGCTTTATAAGCCATTATCCCACACAGGGAGGAAGGCAGGCCGGGCAGTGAGGCAGCAACACAATCTTACCAAATTTGCAATAAGCCATCAATTTTCGTAAAACGTCCCATATTTGAGCTTTATATAGTTGATTTCTCGCTTAAAAAAGTCTCAGAAGTGAATTTAATAACATAATAGCCCGACAAACAATGTATAACTTTGCAGTGAGACCTGCTGTCGAGTCTCCCATGTGTTTCTATGTAGTTTGCTCAAACCAATCAGCACATAGCTCATTCTGAATATTCATTAGCATACCATATTTGGAAGAAAAGCTCTTGTTCCAAATAGAGCCATATTCAAAGGGTAGTTAAGGGCCTAATAAAATAGCATTCGGGCAATTTTCAGCCCAACCAATGTTACATACCCCATTAGGAGACCTTAAGGAACAGTGTAAAATACCCTAAATAATCATTCTATCACCCCTTTAACTGCTTCTCAGATCTCTGCATGGTAAATCCAGACAGCTAGCTAGACTATCTGTCCAATCTGAGTTTTCTGTTGCACGACTAAATCAACTTTTGAACGTACACATATTTCATCAAAACAAGTTCCTTCCCGAGGCTATTTTGCGGAGGCACGTGTCTCAATTGTGATTGGTTTAAAGTGCCCATATTATGAAAAAATCACTTTTTCTGGGATTTGGGGTGTTATTTTGTGTCTCTGGTGCTTCCACATGCATACAAACTTTGACAAAAATCCATCCATGCTGTTTAGAGTGAGATACAGTTTCTGAATGTGTCCTGCCTTCAGTCTCCGGGTGAGCTGAATCTGCACGGCTTTCTACGTCACAAGCTGAAACGAGCTGGCTAACTGCAACCGTTAGCATGCTACCTCGTTCTCAATAGCAAAGCACTGCTACAACACCAGAGGTGTCAAAAGTATTCACATTCATTACTCAAGTAGAAGTATAGATACTAGGGTTTGAAAAGACTTTTGTAGAAGTTGAAGTATCAACTCAAGCTTTTTACTTAAGTAAAAGTGTAAAAGTACTGGTTTCAAAACTACTTAAAGTATAAAAGTAAAAGTAATGTCAGGCAGAGATCTTCAACAAGGGGTCCTCAGAGTCATTGCAGGGGCTCTCCAAATTATTGTAAATTTTTGAGTCTTTTTATTATCTTTGAGTCTTTTAAAATTAAAATGCCTTAACATAATTCCAACATATTAGCAAATATAAATTCCCACTGATGATAAGCTTACTGGCCTATAGGTAAGGTAGTCCCTAAGATATCAGCCCACAGATACAGTTAATCCTAGATTTACTGTGCCACATACAGTATGTCACATACAGTATGTAACATTAAAATATGATTTATAAAATCATGCCAACAATTAATATTTTAATAGCTTATGATATAAGGGTATGTAAGAAGGCTTTAGGTTGCCCTAACAGTTATTGTAGGCCCAGTTTAATATGCAACTTAATTTCATACAATATGTAGTAGGGGGTCCCTGCTACATCTCACTTTAAGTAAAGGGATCCTTGGCTTAAAAAACTTTGAAGACCCCTGATGTAAGGGGGAAACAATGCCATGGACAACAGCTTAACTCTAAAACGTTAGGACAAAATCATATGACTATAATAATGTTATATTAAAATCATACCTGCAAACTCAGAAGGGCTGAAAAAGGTGACACATCTCTTCTGTGTTTATCAGACAACGGCAGCTACAGTCTGGTGTTACAATCCTCTCCAGTGAAATACAGACACACTTTTACACCGTTTAGCTGTCAGAATTTTAACCGTGTTTACTCCAGCTGCTAGCTAACCGTAGGCTAACGTTAGCTGCTGCCAACTGTAGTGTTAACTAGCGTCCCGTGTGGCGATGTTTCAGTTCCCTCTAACGTCCGTTTTCGGACCATCAGAGAGAAGCGCAAGCATTTAAGTGGCACCTAAATAAGACACCGAAATCCACGTTGCTATTCGGTCCGGTAGATAACGGTCGTTAAGGCACCGGGTCTGTGCAGGTTTGATGGATCGCGTACAAACCAATAGGGTGTCGGAATGACTATGTTTATACTTCTCATCCAACCACAATCACATTCACTCTCTCCGGATGGAGCGATTTGGATAGGGTTTTTTTGTGTGTGTTTTTTTTGAACGATGACGAGCAAAAACAAGCCAAACTGAAATATGAGTAACGAGGCTATTTTTAAAATAGTTTTAAAAATTCCGTGAAAATGTAAGGAGTAGAAGTAAAAAGTATGCTGTAAAATAATTACTCCAGTAAAGTATAGATACCCAAAATTTCTACTTAAGTAAGGTAACGAAGTATTTGTACTTCGTTACTTGACACCTCTGTACAACACACATAAATTCACCATAATCTACAAAAGAACTACTTACATGTGCGCCCTCGTTTAGAAGTCTCCCAGCTAATCCTGCCTTCTAACTGACCGAAGTTGGAGAAACAGCCTTTCTTTTACTGTCTATGGAGCTAGCTGACATCTGATCTACATCTGAGCTACTGCGCATGTGCGAGTGCAATCAAAGATAGTACAGAAGAAGAAAAGAGGTCTCACTCTGTAGCTAAAACAGAGACAAGGTGAAAAGAGGAGCTGCATCAGTGAGAGAGAGGTGTGCAGTACAACAAAAATATGGTGTTTTTTGAAAATTAAACCATGTAAACCTATTCTGGTACAACCTTAAAATACAATTATAAACCTGAAAATGAGCATAATATGGGCGCTTTAAAGAAATGCCAATAAACCAGAGCACGTTATTCTTCCATCCCGGAATGTGCGAGACTAGTTTTTTCTTTTTTTGTAGACTAATTTGAGGCTATAAACGCACTTTAACCTTTGTATACTAATATGGAATTCAGTTTATGCTTTTCCCATGAAAGGTAGCACAGTATTGATCAGTTTTATAATAAATATCATGGGAAACACGTTGTCATACCTAATTGACACACTAGGTTGTTTGTCAATGACTTCCAAAACAACATATATGACTGTTCTATTTAACGTCTTGAAGAGCCGCACTATAGCCGCTATAATCACATACTGTAACACGTGAAAGTGGTTGCAGTTTTAATCATATGATCGAAATACAGAGAGAGTTGTGTGGAGGTGATAGTCTTATTGAGCTTTGTATCAACTCATTTAGCGATGGCTTAAATGTAAAGAACGTTCATTAACATAAAGTAACAGTCGCCGTTTTTAAACAAGTATTTAGCAGTGTGAAACGGAACTAGTTAAGTTGGTTAGGGTTTAGGAAAAGATCACTGTTTGGCCTAAAATTGGTCACTGACGATACTACTTCCAACGTAACTACTTCACCAACTACGTGACTAAAAAAGTCGCCATTGACTTTTGGTTTCACACGGGAGACAAACACCGGGGTCCTGGGAGAAAGTCCTGTTTGTTTGACCTATCCACCTGCCCGACCTTCCTACCTACTCAGATTTTGGGTCCTATACATCACTTACTTCATCCTTTGTTTCTTGGCTTGCTCCTACAAAATCAAACTAAACTGACATTTCTTTATTGAGGACAGTCTGGTATGTCACTTCAGTCGGTCTATCCATTTATTAAATCAACACTTTAGTCTAAGGATTTTTAGACTTTCCTATAACCAAACCATTCAGCCATTAGTGTCATGTGTTAAGAAGAAATATTTGAATCTAATGGGCTGATGTCAGTGAGCTCACCTATTGCACGCTAAAATGTGAACTTTGCATACACGATCATCTAATTTGCAGATGGCCAAGGCATTATTTGGGCACATACATGCCGTCAGTGGAATCAACCCTTTTTATTTTAATGACCCCCAAGGACTTTGGCATCAAGACAATCTTTTAGCCAACATCTTTAGTTTACTGATAAATGAAGAATTTGTACATTTCTACAGCACTAAAACCACATAATTATGTCATACTCACAACTTATGTGCTCTGAATTGAATTGTTACCAGAAACATCCACTAAATGATTCTAATCACATCTACTGTGTTGTTCTTTTGATCCGTGTTAGTTCCTGGAACTCAACACTTCCTAAATTACAACCCTGCCAGGAAAGGAAAAGATCATGCCCCTAAGCTGCTAGAAGGCTTTTAATGTGAAACATTGTAGCAATGAGTTGTATTGACACTATAGAAAACTAAGTGAAATTGGAGGATGATTAATTATTTGGGAGACTTCTAGCACCATTAGCTCACATTTTGTCTCTAGCAAAATAGTCATGATGCAACATGGTCCATGATGAGGTCCATTGTGTATGGGGGGGAGTGCAGATGGCCATGACATTGAACACAGTCAGGCTCTCGAAGGGGTAAGGCATTTTGATTTTAATGACCCCATGAACTTCAGCTTGTAGTGCAGCCATCTAGACAAACTTGTAGCCCAGACCTTTTAGCCTGGCTAATTTTAAAGATTTCTTTGTTCGTTTGGTCTTATACTTTAGTTTTTCCGTGGTGTGATGAACATTGCAACCTCTAGGACTACAAGGACTGTAGACTTTTTTAGCCTTTTTTTATTCTTATTTATAAAAGGCCACTCACTTAGTTATTGTTGTGTACTGATTATTTTGTAGGAAAGGTCAGGGGTTTCCCACCAAAACAAACACATTGATGCAAGATACAAGATGCACTCTCTAAGGACTTAAACATTTTGAGATCATGGCACACATCATGGGCCATGGACCATCATCACCATGTTGATCATGGGGTAATTTGGGTTGAGCTGTTGTTCTAGACAAAAACTCTTCATTTGAAATGTGATATTTAAACATACTACCAGTACTAAGATTGTGATCTGTGCTCTCATGATTTGCGACAGGTTCAGGAGGCAGTGAAGTGCCGTGTGGTTGACCGCCAGGAGGACGCTAATGGAGATTCAGGAGGATCTTTCCAGAATGGCCATGCTCAGCTCATGGTATGAATATATTCATATGTTTGTTAGTTTCACCTTATTATTCAATACTGGCAGGTAGGGCTTGACAATATATCAATGTTATATCGATTTCGATATATGAGTATTTTGAATTTGAATTGATATCGTAATATCGTGATATGACACAAGTGTTTTCTTTTCCTGGTTTTAAATTACAGTAAAGTGATGTCATTTTCTGAACTTACCAGACTGTTCCCTTTACCTACTTAGTTATTATATTCACGTTACTAATGATTATCTAAAATTTGGGATATTTGATTTTCACCATATTGCCCAGCCCTACTGGCAGGGTGCACACTAAATACAATATGTATTGTCTTCTGTCCTTAGACTGACTTTGAGAAAGACGTGGATATGGCTTGCAGATCAGGTAAGCTCCGGGTTGAGTGTGTTGGATTTTGTGTTTGACTTGACTTTGGGGAATGCTATTCAAACGCTACAGATGTCTCTTTGTGCCTCTTCTCTGTATTCCGACTGCTTCAAATTCCTCAGCGTTGTCGGAACAGATGTGAGGCATGTTCCCCCTCAGTTCTTCACTTGTGTCTTACAATCAACATCACAGTAGCCTCCCTTCACCAACGAGCTGTTCTGACAAGAAATACTGCACATTAATGCTGCATAAGGCAGTTTAGCCCAGGCTGTTGGGAGTGGGATGAACGTTTGCTAAGCAGTTATATGCAGATAAATAGGGCTGTCTGAGTCTCTCCTACACTGCCGCTGTATAATTAAGTCCCTCCCGCATCAGATACAGGCTCTGCTGTGATATCCACTGGGAGTGAAAATGTGATTATCTCTTGAGACAGGATATCAAGAAAAGCATCTGAAGCAGAAAAGCTATTGAGACACAGACAGGCCAGATCGAGAAAAGACAGAAAAGAACAGGGAGAGGTGATTCTTTTTGAGTAGAAAGTGGGAGCACAGAGAGCGGTTGTAAGATATTTAGTGTTGCGGATATAGTGCTGTCTGATGTTGTTTACCCGCCTGGACATGGTATGGGATATGCATCCTGCCATAAGCCAGCAGTTGTTATAGTGAAATGAGGTTGGGTCATAGGATCAAGGCAAGCCCGATGTCAGCCATGTACTCCCAGTTGAGATATTCTAAAGGGTAATTTCGTTTTTGTTTTTTCCACATGGACACTATTTTCCCATTCATTGGTGTCTAAGTGACAAATGTGAACAACAATCCTTGAAATTGGTCCAGTGTTGAGCAAGAACGCTGCAAAGTAATCCTATATGGCAAATGTGCATTGTCAGTTTGCGTCCACTAAAAGTCTGTTTTACCACTGATTATTATTGTGTCTGACAACATTATAGAAAGGATCTCAACAGAGATAGACCTTTTCCTTAAAGGGTAAGATCCTTTTTGTTTAAACAGAAACAGCTAAAAAAAACTACACCAAACTAACTCAATTTAAAATAAACAGTACTTTTAGTGTGTATATAGCCAGTTTACGTGTAAATGGGTGAATTAAGGGTTAATCTCAAGCAAACTATAGTGGTGATTGTTGGAACAGTGGAAAGACCAACCAAGACGGCTTTTGATAATTTTATTTTGTTTCTGTCAACTTTGCATGAAGTGTGTTCTACAATGACAAAATTACTGTTTCTTTCAATAGAGTCTGGTGAGTTTGGCGACAGCGAGTTTCATGTTAAACAAAAATGATCTTACTTGTTTACGCATGTCAGTGGTAAAACAAGCACTTTCAATGGATGTAGGTGCACAATGGCCCATTAACGTTACATTGCATCATGTTTCGCTACTGCCGACAGCAGCGGTCTTGCTTAATTCTGGGTCAGTTAGACACAACACAAAGGAAAATAGGGTCCAGGTTGAAAAAAGAAGGAGTTACCCTTTAACAAACAAGTTCTTATTGTTGTTGTCGCTGTTGTCTAATTTTTTAGAGCACTCAGCAGGTTTAGACTGATGTGAGTGTTTGAAGGGTGATAAAGAGTTTTGATTATTTTGGTCACAGTTGTGACTTTGTCATTGTTTACAGTGACAATGGTAATAATGGTGACACTGTTTCTATGTTGCCTCGAAAAAACATTTGTCATGTCTGAACTACAATGCCTTCTTACTTAACCGCTGATATAAATGCAGATACCAGTATCTTTTTATACCATAGCTAACCAGTGTTTATTGCTAAAACATAGTTCATTTACAATTATACACAGTGGTTCATACCTCTAGAGCTAGATACAGTAGTACTGAGAAAAACATATTTGAGTCTTTGTAGAGGGTTGCTTCAACCCCAGGCTAGATTATTGACTGAGGAAAGCTTGCAGCTGCTGTCGGGGCCCCAGGTCCCAGTGGCCCCAAAAGCCCTGAGTTATCTGTGTGAGACTAAATAACAGTACCAGCCAAGATAATTGCTACACCCTGTCTTTGTGAGAAGCACAGTTTCCCATTGTAGTTTCACAAAATGCATATTAATAAATACATTTGTATTTTATTTGTTACCTTGACAACAACACAATACATGTGATTTGAATGAATAATGTGGTCAGTGCCCCCCGTGACCCTAACCTGACACACCAGATGGTTTGTTATCACAGAACCATCTGAGAAGCCGTCATTGGAAACTGTTTGGGAAAGGGCAGGCACTTTTGGTTGGTGATTGGATGAACCTTCATCCATCATGTCCGCCATTATTGTTTTGAACAACCAGTCACGGCCGTCACACCTAAATAACGCTCATAGGCAGTAGCTCCTCCCCGGAAGCTGATTGGTTCAGTAGGCTGGTAGTTCAGACGCAAATGCATTACTTGAAGCCAGTGGTGTAATCTATCTAAGTACATTTACTCAAGTACTGTACTTAAGTACAAATTTGAGGTGCTGCATTAAGTGCTTTTACTTTTAACACTTTTAAGTACATTTTCCTGATGATACTACAGACTTTTACATAGGTAACATTTTCAATGCAGGACTTTTACTTGTAACAGAGTACTTTTACGGTGTGGTGTTAGTACTTTTACTTAAGTAACGATCTGAATACTTCTTCCACCACTGCTTGAAGCCTGACAAGATGGATTTTCTTATGACGTGATCCCAAGTTTCTCGAGTTATCTTGTGATACAGTGAGAATCCAGCTGCCGTGCAAGGTAACCTCCATGTCCCCCAAGCAGGTAAATCAGACCGCGGTCTTACTTTGTCTTTCTGTTTCCTCCAGGCACTATGAAGCGCTCATCTCTCCAGGGGGAGGAGAAAGCCTCCACTGGGACCCTCACTCTTCAGAAGGGTTCCAACTTCAACACCATGCCGGCCAGCATGGCCAAAGTTCACCTGCAGAACGTGGCAGACTACACCAGCCACACTCTGACCCTGCGCAGGGAGAAGGGTCCCTCCAAGGGAATCAGCACAGAGCTGCCAGGCGCCAAATCCATCTACATCTGCGACGGCGAGCTCTTCAAGCAGCTGGACGGAGAGCTGCCTCGAGGAAACGGCGAGGGGAGCAGCTCTGAGTGCCCAGGCAAAGGCCCGGGGTACGTCATCCTGCCGAGCAACAACACGGGCACCCTGAAGCTGGCCAAGGGGAAAGAGGACCAGGCAGCCAAGTACAACATGGGCATTGAGCAGCTGCCTCAAACCAGGCTCATTCACCTGGCTAACCCTGCCAGCGGAGAGCCGGTGCCTGGCTTTGGGCTGAAGAGCCTTCCCGCCGACCAGATCAGTGTTTCGTGCTCTGACAGAGACTCGCCTGTACACAATCTGCCGAATATGCCCAGAGACTCCCATGCGGCCAACAGCATGTGCGACGGGGGAGATTCCGGAAACTCTGGTGTGATGTCTAAGAGTGAGACTGTCTCCACGCTGTCCATGAGCTCACTGGAGGTAAGACCACTACACTGATCAGCGTAGTCCTTTCATAGCAATGCATTATCAGCCTCACACTTCATACTTCAAATAAGACATGCATGTAAAGTTGTGTTTTGTATTCCTACTACTTGGCATACATTCTCAAGAACCAGGCCTTTATTTGAAACTGGTTTATATTAGAGATAAGCCTTTCATTTGTCCTGTTTAACATTTCAATTTTGATCACATTTTCAGAAGAAGTCTCCTCATTCTCTGATCTGCTTGTTTTAATGCTGTTGATGCTTTTTGCTTTAATGCCCATTCACCACTTCAACCTCGTCTGAAGTACTGTTCTCAATGAGTCATTATTTCAAATCCTTTCTAATTTGTTGTTTTTCAAGCACTGCTAAACTTCTGTCAATAAAACTCAACACTTCCTGCACAGACATAGGGTGTCAGGAGAAACCGTTGATGGTTTTATCCCGTGCAGTGTATCATAGTAGATGACAACCGACACCGTATCCGGGACGACTAGTTGTGGGAATCACCAGAGGCCCCACGATATGATATTATCGCGATGCTTATGTCATGATACGATATTATCGCGATACTTATGTCACAATATGATATCATTGCAATACTTGTGTCACAATACATATTATCACGGTACTTATGTCGCAATACATGTTATCGCGATGCTTATGTCACAATACGATATCATCACAATACTTATGTCACAATGCGATATTATCACGATACTTATGTCGCGATACAATATTATCACGATACTTGTGTTACAATTAAACAGTTAAACTTATTGCGATGTTGTGCGATATATTGCAATTAATTGCCTTTTTCACAACTTCAAATAATACCCAAAGGAAAACTCAATATCTGTTTTATATACAAAGATACATTTCTCTTTTTTCATCTCACTTTGAGTTTCCATCTAGTTGACAAAAAAGCTATTGAGTTTTGTTATTCTAGTACAAAAAGTTAAATTCTCATGTGCAATTTCAATTTGGGAAGTCGGAGAACCTCAAAGTAACCAGAGCAAGTCACGACAAGAAGTTGAGATTCTTTAATTGCCCAATCTGAGCATTTTAACAGATGGAAATATCCATGTAGTCTGAACCCGGCTTTACACATGAAGGGCATTTTAATGTTAAACGTCTGCAGAAGTGGTGAGTTTCATTAAACGTATCGAAAAAGCGTCCAAAGTTGAACTGATTGGAATAAATGAGTGAATAAAAACACTATTTGTCCAGTGGGCCAGTGTCCCCTTAATATTAAGCAAATATTTTCATACCTTTATCCCCAAAGAGGGGATAGTATTCATGTTCAGTGATAGATAAGATGTAGCTTAACACTGAATGAGTATTCTTGTGTTTAAGTTATATGTGTATTGTTAGTCTTTTGTAGAACCAAACCTATGGAGGGTTGGTGCTGTATAACGCTTGTGCTTAATATAATTGGTAACCCTAAAGTCGCATGTCGCCCCAGCCAATGTTACATAACAGCCACTGTAAAGTTGCTCTACTGATTGAATTAGTGCTGTGGAAAAGGACACATTAATGAATGAACCATGAGAGCTACTGTACTTCTGGTAATTCCACGCTTAACTTATAATTAGCATTAACTGCTGTGTTTCTTTTCTTATTCATATATCAATGTGAATGATGCCATATATCATGCCAGCTTATTGTTTTGTCCCCCATCTTTAATTTACCATGGACAGCAGCCATTCATATGCTAGTATATGTACTCACCACCCACCAAGAGTCAGGGTCTGTCCAAGGTTTCTCCCTGTAAAAAGGAAGTTTTTCCTCGCCACTGTTGCAACAAATGCTTGCTCTTGAAGGAGGTGGGTCTTTGTAAATTATGGAGTGTGGTCTAGACCTACTCTATCCTGTTGTGATTTAACACAAAATAAAATTGCATTGAAATTGAAAATATATATATAAATAATTTTTTTCTAGAATCATCTAGGCTATGTGCCATGTATTGTGCCACAGGCCATGTTTGATCCTCACAGCATTAGCGCACTCTCCGGAAATGATTAACACAAGTGATCAACTAGGGAGCTACATATTAATAAACTGAATATTAAATCATAGACATAAATAGAATTATCATTAATTAGATTTCCATGGGGCAGCACAGAGCTGCATTTCTTGTATGCTTAGGTCATCCCCTCTCTGATGCTAACCACAAGGCAACAAGCCCCCTTATTTCATTCATAACAAATCCTCCATCACCAGAAGTATCCCGTGCAGCGTTTTGTGGCCCCATGTAAGGACAGCATCTTTAAAAAGATTAGTTTTCAGTCGGCCCCGAGTGCCGACAGCAGTGTCACGATGAAACGACACAGTGATCAGCACACAGCAGCCTGGACATCTGCCTGCTGGTGTCTTTTCACTCCGGGGCAAAACACACTTCCATAATGCCGTGCAAGGCGGCAGCTGCCACGGCAACCAAGCGGCCTGAAGGTCAGGTTTTCCCTTCTCCACACGGGGATGGAGGACTTAAAGGTCCTTCGGTCACAATCTGTTAACTGCAAACTTGTGCCAACAGGGTCAGATTGACCAGCAGCAAACCTTGTTTCCTCCCTCATGACTCACTGCCCTCAAACACCCTTTCTTGACTGGCTGATGTGGAGATACACAATGAAACACTTGAGCATTTCTCTGCTCACACAATAACCAGGACACATCTTTAATCTCTCTGTCTCATCTCCCCCCCCAGAGACGAAAATCACGCTATGCAGAGCTTGACTTTGAGGTAATTTTAGTCTCTTTGATTCCTACAGAGCCTTTTTTTTTTTATTTAGACCAAAGAGCTGATGTCTTGATGGCTTGCATACAATTATCAGATTTATTCAAAGCTTGGCTGTGACTGTAGTGTTGAGATTCGAGACATTCAATGTGAAAGGGGGGTAAAGTAGGATTGATGGTAGCCTGTGCTGTTTACCTTGTGCGTAACGTGCAATGTCCCTGTGTAGAAGATTATGCACACCCGGAAACGCCACCAGGACATGTTTCAGGACCTGAACAGGAAGATTCACAGTGCAGACAAGGATAGAGAATCCCCACCTGTTGACGCCAAAGCTGCCAAAAGATGGAGTGTGTCCTCTGCCAGCAGCGACAAGACCAACATGAGTGTAAAGAGTTTAACTTTATTCTGTTCTGCCCCCCCCCACCACCACCCCTTCCCTCCCCCCTTCCTATATCTAATATTATCCTTTTCTCGTACCATTAGCACAAATCACCACTCTTGAGTGGTTAATTATTAGTGCAGCCATTTTAAAGGTTAGATTTTTTTATCTGCTTACAATGTCAGTGTAAGAAGACATTAGCTGTGGGGGCGTCAAGGGGGGTGAGCATATAAACTTCAACTACAAATTTAGCCAAGTACACATTGTCACTCCAAATGTGAGAAATATTTAAAAGGTTCTTCCAAATGATACAACTTGTCAGAGATTGTTTCAAGACAGTACCTCATAATAATAATAATAATGATATAGCTTTTTATTGAACTAGATACTGTATATGCAGGCTGAAGTTCTGCTACCCAACCAACGCATTCTCATGAAGCCAGCTACAGCGCTCCGGGACATGTCGAAGATTTTGTGGCAGTTGGTAGCTGAGTTTACCCGATAAATGTTGACTTTGAGCCGGGTACAGAGCCGTCGGTCGTTTCAGCGGCCATTACAGTTTAGGGAAAAGATCATTGTTAGTTTTAAAACACTCCCAAGGAACACACACTTTGTGGGTGAAAGTCTTTTTTTTTCCCTGGTAAGCGAACGCCACTCTCCGGCTTGAAAGCACGGTGATTTAGGACCCACCCATCCACCCCAACCTCCTTCCTCCTCGGTCCACGGCGCTCCTTTACTGCAGCAGTAACTTTGGTGCATACAGCAAAAAATACGTGGAATGCTTCCGCATTACAGTGCGTACCTTTACGTAGCTTTTTTGTAGGAATGGTTCATGAGAACAGCCTGACCCGACATGACAGCCATACTGTTTAGGTTTTAAAACAAAGTTAATAAAAATGTTATGGCCATTAGTTTAAATAATTTCAATTTACCGTTGTGTATGGAGAACAGCTGCAAAAATTAAAATACCCAGTGACCTCAATGACCATTGCTACCGAGATGAAGCCAGCCAAGCAAATCTTAGAATTAAAGAATATATCTCTTCTAACGCAGTTGCTTGTCTTACTGATGATTAAGAGTTGCGTGCCCCATCCAAGCCTTAAAAAGCTCCAACTGCCAGTTAACTAACATTGCTGTTGCAGGAATGATCAGAACTACACCCTCTCACTTTAGACTTTACAGTTAATAGAGATTCAAGTAGGGCTTGGTATCATTTAAAAATATTCTATAACGGTACCGATACCATTACCGTGACTTCGATACCGGTTCCTAAACGATAAATTTTTCGATACCAGTTTTATAAAATAAAATAAATGAAAACATTACACATTGCAGCACAAATCTTTCTATTTATTTTTCAGCTTGCGACTACGTGAGCCTGTCTCTGTAACATAAGAGTTTTTCCTGCGTGTCTCTAGTACGACGTGTAACATTAGACAGCCAATCACAGACATTATTAGATCTTTGTAGAAGCATGCTGCATGCTGATTGGCTCACTGACGCTGATGAGATTTGCTCCTTAGGTATTGAAATTGGGTATTAAATGACATTAATGGCATTTTTCGATACTTGATACTTTCGGTCGGTCGGTGCCTAAAAAGTATTTAATTTGGTACTCAGCCCTAGATTCAAGACATTAATATTACCTACATGGGATTTGTTTTTCTAATGCTTGGCAAAGCTATGAGCAAGCTAAATAGTGACTTAAGCTAATACTTTCCCCCACTAAACACCGGGACTGGATTGGCTGGGAACTAGTCCCTCAACAAAGTCACCAACACTAGTTACATAAGAGAATCCATGTTGGCTTTGTAGCTGCATTCAATCCATGGCAGCAGATGATTTCCATTTCCTTCTGCTGCAAAAAGCCCCTGATCTCCATTTGTTTCACAGCTTTGGAGTCAGGTCTTCTCTGGCATATGGCCAAGCCCAACTTCACAGATTAAGGGTGCAGCTATTTGACAATGCTAGTTACAGATCCCAATCAGTTTGTGATAGCCCTGCAGAATCACACAACCTTAGCTTCTTTCCAGAGGCAAAAAAAAAAAAAAAGATTTTGAGAGGCAGAGGGATCAACTTCTCCACTGCAGGTACAAGATGTGTTTTGAGGATGTGCCTCTGCCGCAATCATATTTGAATCTCAGTCCTTATTAGCATATCCAGCTAGCTTTTGTGCATATACCAACTTTAGATTAAAATGCATCCATTGTATAGGGGTTTGTTAAAAGAAGTATTAAAGGAATAGTTTGAAATTCCGGTAAATATGTGTGTGTATGTTTACTGGTATCAGCTTTCTTGTTGAGAGTAAGACTAGAATTTTGTGTGAAAAGTTTACAGCTGGAGCTAGGAGGTGGTTAGCGTAGCTTAGCTTAGCGTAAAGACAGGGGAAGTGAGACAAAGTATTTATAGTAAAACCAAAAATTGTTGGTTTTACATTTATGTTTGTGTACAGAATTAATCAGTGAGCTTTAGCAGTGTTGGTAGTTTTTCTTCAGTTTGGACAAAGCCAGGCTAGCTGTTTCTCCCTTTTCACAGTCTTTATGCTAAGCTAAGCTAATAACCATAGCTCCAGGTCCATACTTCCCAGTGACATGAGAGTGGTGGTGATGTGTCATTTAAAGGATAACTTCATTTTTTTTGCAACATGGACCCTATTTTCCTATGTTTTTGTGTCTTAGTGACTGATGGGAACAACAATCTTTGACAGTATTGAGCGAGATCGCTGTAGCAAAATCAGCAAATCAAGCTACGATGTAAGTCAATAGGGCAATTTTATTTTATATTGTATTTACCTTCACAAAAGTGCTTGGTTTGCCACTCAGATTAATATTAATAAAAGTGTCTGACAGCATTATGGAAAGGATTTCTAAGGAGGTCCTTTCTGTTAAAGAGTAAGATCATTTTTTTAAACATAAAAACATCTGCAAAATTAGCCACCAGACTCCATGTAAATAAACAGTAATTTTAGCATCGTAAAATACACTTCATTCATAGTCGACAGAAACAATATAAAACTATGAAAAGCCGTTTTCGGCCGTCTTTCCATTTTTCCAACCATCACAACTCTAGTTTTGGTTAAAATAAACACATAGTTTACTGATTTACATGTGGAAATATGTTGGCTCACACAAAAAAGTAATGTTTTTTTTAAATGTTCTTTTTTTTTTAAATGTTGAGTCTGGTGGGTTTAGCACTAGCGACCTCAAAGCTGTTTCTGGTTAAAGAGAAAGGTCTTAAAGAGGTTTTAAAAAGGCCTATCTTTTTCCATAATGTTGTCAGACACTTACAATAATAATCTGAGCCTGTCAGCGGCAAAACAAGCACTTTTAGTGGACCAAATTGAAGATGCACATTTGCCCCAGAGGGTTACATTGCAGCCTGGTCTGTGGCTGCCGGTTACAGCGTTCACACTTAAGATTGGACCAATTTCAAAGATTGTTGTTCCTATCAGTCACTTACACACAAAAACATAGGAAAAAAGGGTCCAGGTTAAAAAAAATACAAAAAATCACCTTTTATCTCCCAGAAAATATTAAAAAAGCTTCTTTTATTTTTTTAAATCAAACTACTCTTTTAAGAAATGTAGGAAATCATGAAGGCATACAGATAAAAGGCAGTGTGAGGTAAAGTCGGTCCAACCAAAAGGAACTCACAATATAACTTCTGAAATACATCCCAGATCAACTCTGAGAAAACAAGCCTTTTTTTCCTCTGTCCTTTTCCTCTTAAGGACAAGCAGCAGACCCCGAGTAAGAGGGTGTGGGAGGGCATCAGGAAGACCCACTCCCCCCCATCCTGGGTGAGGAAGGACCTGGAGACAGTGGCGGCCTCCCCTCTGGAGCTGCAGACGGTGGAGTGGGAGAAGACCAGCGCCACCATCCCTCTGGTGGGCCAGGAGATCATGGACCTTCAGACGGAGGTGTGACCAAGATTCCGGGCCTCACACCCACAACTTCCTTTTCTTCCCCGAAGATCTCAAACAAACAAGCAGACACACCACAACACACTGCCCTGCTCTGTATTTCTACTCAAAGGCTGGACCGAGCCCAGTGCGAGAACTTGAGGGGGAAGGAGGGCGAGGCGGAGAGAGAGAAGCGTCACAATGTCCGAAAATTCATTAAACCGATAAAAAGAGAGAACAGGAAAATAGCGTCTCTTTCTATTGTTTCATTTTAACGTTTGGACGGTGTTTTTGTCTGCAAATACTGGTCATCTTCTTGTATATGGTCTCAGATACAACAGTGGCTCACATGGTAGACAGATTCAGCCACTATATGTGCATTATATAGCCGTGTTATGAACCACAAAGCAAAAGGTAACCATGCTATGTTTACCCCTGTATTAAATGAGTACAATGTGATTATCCTGATTATGTCTTGTTTTGTTTCACTGTTGAGAGTATCGTTGCATAACTGTTCTGCTCTCTCTCTCTCTCTCGTGATGAACGCTGTTGTATGCGGCTCGAGATCCCCTCCGGACTTATTTTTCTTTTCAACATCAATCTCAAAAGAGAACGGACCAGGCAGACTGCCAAACACACACCACATGTAACCCTTGATGCAGTCCCCCCCCTCCCCATTCAACGACTCAACACAATCCTTTTGGCTACACCACTTTATCCCCCGTGATCCTGATGGGGCAAGGTTGGCCCCGCAGTGACAAGCGAAGCACCGAGGCGCTTAAAAAAAAAATAAAAAAAAATAAAAAGATGTTTTCCCTGAGCCAAAATGGCAAGTTGCCTTCATATCGACCGGACACCTCAGAGACGCTAGAGAGCGGGCCGGCGGGCTTTCGCGCTCTTCCTCAACGCCGCCGCCCCACAGAGCCGGTTACACGGACGGCGTCAGTGCGTACAGAAGGAGCCACGTTCAACAAAACACGTGCTGTTAAAGTTTGTTTCTCCGCATACAAGCAGGCTTGATACAGCAAATGCAAAATATGATGTGATGTTTTCAAAGATGCGAAGGAAAAAGGGACTTGTGTGTGTATGTGTGTGTCGAAATGTGTAAGATGAGTAAATGACTACTAAATATATATATATATATATATATATATATATATATATATATATATATATATATATATATATATAGATAGATAGATAGATAGATAGATAGATATATGGTAAGACAGTTAAAGTTGAGGACATATAAAGGCATAGTGAGGGATGGTGGTTGCACACAGAGAAAGCACAAGGCTCATTTGGAGTCCTGATGTACAGCATTGTAATTATTACAACAGAGTTCTACAGAATGGATTTTAGCCTATGAATATCTTTCTTACTGTGCTTGGGGATAGTTGTTATCATTATTATAAATATGAACATGATTATTCTGATAATGATCCTCCCTGATTCCCTCCTCGTCCCTTCAGGGTACTGGACTATACGAGTGTTCTGTATCGCAATGTAACAGTGTGTGTTTTGATATTACCGCCAGTCACTCCCTCAGATCTGTATTTGTCGAAAAACCCTGACCTCCGACCTCTGAACCCACTGATCTGCGCCTCCCCCCCCCTTCCCACACTCCCCTTTTTAATTTACCGGGGTCGCCTCTTTGTTAATGTACAGTTTTCAGAGCACAAAATGAATGTGTCTTATTTCTAATAAAAGCATATCTATATAATAAATCCACAGCAGTCCTTGTTTTCTCACATTTGAATTCATTTGATTTTTTTTTATCTTGAACAAACAATATGTTGTAAAAGGAAAAAAAAAGAAGAAAAAAGACAGATAAAAGCACAACCATTGACAAATTACTCACTTTATATACGTTGTTTGACATTTGATTGGGAAAAAGGCTCATTCGTAGAGTGATACCACTTGCATGCGTCTGTGCGGCAAGTATAGCTCTCGAGGGGGTCCTACGTCTCTTGATATAAACTAACATTGTAAGACATTGGTAAGTGCTTGCTTCGCAGATCAAATTGCTAAAAGAAAGAAGTAAAGTGGGCGTTTTAAATGCAGTTTGAATGGTAAAAGTCTCTTCAGCCCCTGTGGAGACAACAATGTCTAGAATCAAGAAAACTGTCTTGCCCACAAATCTGAGTGTGTAGGTTAACATCAGCAGGCTATCAGCTGTAGTTAGGGTTAGAAACTGAAACTGACCCAGGGAAACATACATTTAACATTCAAGCTAAGGAAAACATTGCTGAGAACATGGGACCCTTCGAAAAGGTCTCCTTAAAGAGTCTTATGAAGAGGATTTTGATCCAGAGAACATAGAACCCTGGGAATATATACACTCCCCTCTAGAGCCAGCAGTTTTTTGGGGATTGTTTCAATTGTGTCTTTGCAGTTTGCATGATGATGTGATTGACATGTCTAACTGCATCATTTCTCTCTCTCTCTCTCTCTCTCTCTCTCTCGTCATTTCAATGGAAACAATAAACCAATATGTGAGGAACAGAGAATACTTTTCTAATTCAAGATGAGAAACACAGTAAGTTGCTGTGCGGCACTTTCTGGCCATGTGTCTGATTAGAAATGGGTTGTAAGGAGACTACAATGGCCTGAGAACTACATCCGTCAACTGAAAACCTAAAAGATTTAAGCAGCCATAACTTGTCAGACAAAAACATGCCAGATTTAAATAATACATCACAAAGTATACAAGCATGCATTGAGCTCATTACCTCAGGAACATAATCTATATGGAATCTCTTATTTTAGTTATCGCTGTTGTGTTGGAAAACCTCATTCACTCCCTCACTATTCCCTACATAGTGTTTATTAAATAGTGAACTATATAGGGAACGATCAAACGAGATTTTGGACACTCACTGAAACATCATGTCAACAAACCGAAACTAAAACACTTCTAATTGTCCCTGAAACAAAGCGAGCACTCAGGAAGAGAGTAAAAGGTTGTTTATACTGTATATGTTGCATATTACATTTCCACTGTTTAAATGAAAGCCCGCTCCATTTTTCCCTTTTCAGTTTTTGCAGTTGCTTCTGCTTCTTCTTCTCCTCTGGGAAAACACAGCTGCGTTGCATTGTGGTATACGGGAGTAAAATGAAGGGCACATCGTATGTACACTCAAATTAGCTGTGCATTGTAGCCTGGTTGACACCAGACCCTTCTCAGTTGTAACTGAGAGTTGGTCTGGCGAAGGTTCATTCAAGCTCATATCCAAAGAAGCGTCACCAACGGCCGCCGCTCAAATGCCTCAGAGGAAAAAAAAAAACAAAATCTAACCAGATAAATATATAGGATATATATATATATATATATAAAGATATATATATATATATAGTTTGAGAAACAGACGCCTCACAGGTCCCCAACTGAAATGTCCTTATTTTTGCAAAACAAATAACATCTACAATGAAGATAACTTTGGGCACAATTGGATAGTCCTTCAACCAATCAGACCAACGATCCGGATGACGTAGCAGCGACAGCGGCATCAATGGGTTGCTGGTTTATCGTGTTTTTTGCCCCCAATGGTTGCCTTGGGAGGCACTGGTTAGGTTTGGGTTAAAACGCGGCGGCCAGGATGGGGCTGTTTAAAAGACGGCCAGATATTTAAAGAAGGTTAAAAGAACCACTGGACAGGGCGGACAGGGGGAAATTTAAACCTTTAAATAAAAGGTCACCTCCACAACTACCCTGGGGCCTGTACCATGATGGTAGTTGAACAAACAGGGTTGCAGGATTGGTTCAGAGTTGACTAAACCAAACCAATGCAATCAGGCTTTATTGGTACCATGACGCAGCTCATCAACTTTCTCTGTCAACTCAGGCTTTGATCCTTAAACTCTGATTACTCCGCGTGCACGTGCACATAAAAGAGTGACGTCGGCACCAAACAATCAATCACGTTCGATATGGATAGAGCGAGAGCAATATATTTTTCCGCGGAGGAGCAAGAAATGATTCTTCAGAAATATGTGACACAACATACACTCATGGAAAATTCGTCAGTCATGCACTGAGCCAGGCCATTTGGAATCCAAGCTTGTGATCATGCAAGAGACGTAAATATAAAAATATTGCAACAAATTATTATTAATCATATTAAAACAATAAGGTCATTTAAAATAGAAAAGGATGGAAAAAACAAGGAAAAGAAAAAAAGGGTTGGGTATGATGCGCTGCAGAGGAGGTCCAGATAAAACCTAAGGAGAGAGGAGACCAGAGCAGTGGGAGGAAGTACTTCTAAAAATACCCTGTAAAAAGAGAAGTGGATCCATTTTAGTATTTTTCATTTAGACCCGTAGGGTCTATGGTTTTTAAAAGATGGATCCACTTCCTCTCCGCTGCCCAACGCTGAGCCATGGTCCAGGCTCTGTTGCTCTCCAGGCCCATGCTCTGAACATTTGAGAGCCATGGAGTTTAAAATGTGCATATAAAACAGTTGTGCCATCGCCCTTGTTAAAATATACTGGTGTTGCTTGATTCTTAAATATAGTGCATTTCTTGTCTCCCCCACATACAATTTGTGGCAGGCCCTGCACCTAATTGCATAAACCACATTAATGGTTGTGTGCTGCAGGACCTGCCCCGGGTTAAAACCAACTCTGCTGTAAGGGTTAAAAATGTGGGGGAGAATCATAAAACCAATATCCTAGCCTTGAAGTGCTTCCCTAGGGTCAGTATTCTTATTTAAGTTTGTGTGAATTAAAATATCCTTTCCGATTTTTATTCCTCCTGTAGGCAGAGATCATACGGCAGTCCCTTAGCACATCACAATCAACCCCCACCCCCTGGAAATTCCTCTTTATGGTAAGGCAAGGCAGCTTTATTTGTATAGCACATTTCAGCAACAGGGCAATTTAAAGTGCTTTACATAAAACATTTCAAAAACAATTAAAAACATTAAAAAGACAAGAATAAAATTGATAGTGCCGTATAAGAATAAAAGTTAATAAAATAGATTTAAAGAAAAGCAACATCAAAAGATAGGGTTTAGCTTAGAACATTGTCGTTTGAAACTGCGCTGACTTTTAATCGTTCCTCTTTTGCTCCAAAAACGACCACCTCCGTTTTTTCTTCATTAATTTAAGAAAATTCTGGCACATCCAATCATTAATCTGTTGAATGCACATATTTAATTGTTGTATTGGGCTATAGTTCCCTGGCGAGAAGGTTATGTAAATTTGTGTGTCATTCGCATAACTATGGTAACTTTTTGTTGTTTTCCATAATTTCAGCCAGTGGAAGCATGTAGGTATAATATTCCTGAGATTTTCTGAATAGGTAATAACCAGGGGAACAAGGGCGGAATTGGACGGCCGGGTGATAGTTCCTTCTTTGTTTTTAAACTTGCCGATGACCTCCACCTTTATACCTCTAAGGAAGCGCCTCAAGTAACCCCTCAACCTCATTGCACTAAGAAAAAAAAAAAAAAAAAAAAAAAAAAGTGTACTAGTGGCCTCCGCCACATGCTCCAGGAAGGTGCAAATTCTGTGGAAGCGTATCAGTTGGGACTTAATGAGGCCTCTGTACGTGTGTTTGGGGTGATGGGTTTGGTCTTATGGAGAATTGCATGGCGGTCGGTGTCCTTGAAATACACTTTGGTGGCTAGTGTTTTCGTCTGGTCATTGAAGGTGCGGAAGAAGATCTGTGTCCAGCAACTCCACTGTAACGGATTGTAGGTTATGTTTGAGTTTTATTTTAGGGTGATGTGAGTTGAGGATGTTCAGAAAGGTAAAAAAAAAAAAAAAAAAAAAAAAAAGTCTGTTCGGTGTTGTCCCAGAGGCCGAAGATGTTGTCCAAGTACCAGAAATAAAGCAGAGGTTTGATGGTGAGTTTATGGAAAGCAGTTTCCTCCCAATGGACCAGGTAGATGTCTGAGTATGACGGGGAATACTTCCGGCCCATTGCACACCCACAAAGCTGGAGATAGTGTTTATTGTTAAAAGGTGAAGTCATTTCTGATAAGAGTGATATGGAGTAACTGTAAAATTTGGCTGTCAGGTCTGGGTGTTTATCAAATGGGTGTTTTATTGCAGAGAGGCCAAGTGGTGTTTCTATATTTGTGTATAATGAGTCTATATGTATTGAAAAAAGGAGTGTGTGACCGGGTTACCTGTGTCACAAGGTGCCGAGGGACGAACAAGGCTTGGACCCAAATGCTGGAAAAAACAAAATGTAATTTATTGACAAAAACTTACAATAAAGAGTGTCCAGAGGTTGGCAAGACTAACCACAAAGAAGGAAAACAACTTTGCATACAGCAACACGCAACAATGATCCCACACCAGACACAGACAACACAGAGACTAAATACACTAGGTAACAAGGACTAATGAGGGACAGGTGACACAACAGGTGAAACAAATCAGGACAATCATAAGGGAGGAAAAACACAGGAAGTTAAACAGACAAGACAGAAAACCAGATTTTACAATAAAAAACAGGAAACCGAACATAAGAGAAACCCACAATCATGATAGTACCCCCCCTCCTCCAAGGGACGGATCCCAGACGTCCAAAAACCAAACAAAAGTCAACCCAGGGAGGGCGGAGCGGGAAAGTCAAACCGGTGTAAGAAACTGGGGACAGCGGGACAGGAAGGCCACGGACAGCAGCGAAGATGGATCCTCAGGCGGACAAGCAGGACGGCGAAGGCTGAGTCCCCACTGATGGCCGAGCAGGACGGTGAAGACTCTCGAGCGGCCGTCAACGAAGGTGAAAACCCTCTGGCGGCCGGCGGCGAAGGGGATACCCCTCTGGGGGCCGTCGGCGGAGGCAGAACCGATCTGGGGACCGGGCAGGCGAAGGAACATCTGGGCTGAGGACAGGCAAAGGGTCAGCCGGGCTGAAGACAGGCAAAGGATCAGCCGGGCTGAAGACAGGCAGGCAAAGGGTCAGCTGGGCTAGTGTCTGCCAACAAAGTTTCAGGATCAGGAGTCGGCCAATCTGCCGACAAGGTAACTGGAGCAGAGGTCGGACGGACCACCGACAAAACCCAGGGGGCAGGGGTTGGCCGGACCACCGACCAAGTCTCTGGGGCACCCGAGACCGGCAAAGTCTCTGGGAGGTCGGGCAACGTAGACTCTGGGAGGTCAGTCGTAAGCGGCGGTTCTGAGCGGCTGCACGTCAGTGGAGATTCTGGGCGGCTGCTCGTCAGCGGTGGTTCCGGTACACGGGTCAGCTCAGGCTCAGGTACGCAGGTTAGCGCAGGCTCAGGTACGCAGGTTAGCTCAGGCTCAGGTACGCAGGTTAGCTCAGGCTCAGGTACGCAGGTTAGCTCAGGCTCAGGTACGCAGGTTAGCTCAGGCTCAGGTATGCAGGTTAGCTCAGGCTCAGGTACACAGGTTAGCTCAAAAGACTGCTTGAACACTGAAAGGCTGAATTCCCGCTCCACAGCCTGCCAGCGTACCTCCATGAGGTGCCCAGCAAAGGCAGGATCCTCATCATGCAGGGAGCGATAAAAAGAGATTATTAACTCCCCATCAGAGTCCAACAGGTGAATGACCGGAATAAATTCCATACCTGCTGGGTCCATTGGTGGTGGGATCATTCTGTCACGAGGTGCCGAGGGACAAACAAGGCTTGGACCCAAATGCAGGAAAAAAATGTAATTTATTGACAAAAACTTACAATAAAGAGTGTCCAGAGGTTGGCAAGACTAACCACAAAGACGGCCAACAACTTCACATACAGCAACACACAACAATGATCCCACACCAGACAGAAACAACACAGAGACTAAATACACCAGGTAACAAGGACTAACGAGGGACAGGTGACACAACAGGTGAAACAAATCAGGACAATCATAAGGGAGGGAAAACACAGGAAGTTAAACAGACAAGACAAGACAGAAAACCAGATTTCACAATAAAAAAGGAAACAGAACATAAAAGAAACCCACAATCATGACAACCTGGAGGTTTTTTATTTTACTAACAAATTCATATGTGTCTTGGATATAGCTAGGGTGAAGTTTTGAAAGTGGGTTAATAAAATGGTCTATGTATTCTGTGATGTTGTATGATTCTGATCTGCAGTCACTTGTGTGTCCTTTGTCCAGACAAAACACTGATTACTCAATGACAGCTGTCTTTTAATGTTCAATGCCAATGTTTTTTAAAAAAAAGTTTCTTTCTATAAGATCTGTGCAAAGCATGGCAAATACAGTCCAGGTAAGACCATGGTTACAGTTATTGTTTTACAAGAAAGACAATTCTTTATCTGCAACGTGATATAATAACGATTCTCCTGCAAAAATGGGTGGCACACAACCATCCGCCCATCTTTCAACCTCGCTACATAAAGTTCACACTACTTCCTGCAATGGTACTGAACATTGGACACAAATTAAGTGCAGCAGAATTATCCAATATAAAGATAATTCCTAAGGATATTGTGCACTGATTAAAATTTGTATTGTGCATACTGTATACATGTACGTGGTCGCCAAAAAGCCAACCTGTGGCTAGGCTACCTGTGCTTTAAATCAGGGGTCTTCAACGTTTTTTAAGCCAAGGACCCCTTAACTGAAAGAGAGACGGAGCAGGGAACCCCTACTACAGTACATCGCAATTGTTTTTATTAAATTGTATAAAAATTAAGTTGCATATTAAAGTGGGCCTACAATAACACGTAGGGCGGCCTAAAGCCTTTATAGATACCTATTTTTTGCATAGCAATTGAAATAATAATTGTTGACATGATTTTACAAATCATGTTTTAATGTTAACATCTTTGGATGGCTACCTTAGTGACTACCTTACCTAAAGCCAGTATGCATCAATTTTTTCACATATAGGCCGATATATATTTACCAGTAATATGTTGGATTCTTGTTAACAAATTTGAATTTTCTTGTGAACTTTCAAACAAAAATAATTTGGAGGAACCCTAGGGGTTGAAGATCTCTGCTTTAAATTGTGTTTCATGGCGCCACTAGTCTTAAAAAACGTAGTACCTTTAACACAATGTTGTGGAGACATGTTATTTATGTGCCATGATACACAATAATGTCTTACACTACAGACATCAGTATTACACATTTAAGCCCTATTCACACAGGACTAGCAATACCTGAAGACCTCTAGTAATTTGTAGTATTTAGAGAGGTCTGTGATATTAATCCTGTGCAAATCTGCCATGTTGCAATTTGTCAAGTACAAATTCCACCACAAATGACCTACCATGTTTCCCCAAACACAGAGGTTATGTGATAATATTAGTCCCGTGCAAATCGGCATCTCTGTGATTCGGGGTTGTATTGGTTCATTGGCAATTATAAATTAAAAGTTTATACGGTGCCTTGACATCATATGTGGGGGATAATGTCAGTAAATTTGAGTAATATACAGACGTGAGAGGGGGATCATTTCTAAATTACATGAGGTCCCCTGGTAACACTAGTCCAGTGTGAATAGGGCTAAATACAGCTCCGGACACACATGTCCATGCAGCTCTCAAAAAAGCAATACAATTAAAAAGTTGCTGTGGATGACTAAAGATGTTATTTTACACTTGTTTAATCATCATCTCACCATGTATTTATGTGTCACTCTGCTGGGAAATGAAGGCAGTTTGACCTTTATAGATTTCACAGCACTTTGTTTGGAACAGTGACGCCTGTCATGACGGCTGCGTCAAACACACCCACATGTTCTCTTACCGCTAATGAACTCCTGACTCATGGTGTAATAACTGTTTGAACTGCGATGACTTCACTTGATTTTCCTCACTTCAGAGGCTTATTTTCGGCCGCTGTGCCTTCAGTGGCGTGGCGATGTAGCAGGAGGGAAAAAGTGGCCTGTAACATCATTAGTATCCATCCAGACACATTAACCTCACGTCGTTAATTAGGCTATCAACAGGCATTAGCCTCCACTTGTGCCTTGCCCTACACAGACCTGACAATGGCCATTAATAGACTGGCACTCTGATGACATTTCCTGACACTTGGCGCTGATCTCTTCAGCTAGCCGCTGGGTTTCTGCGGCTGCTGGAGGAGGAAGAGCAGCAGGCTGATGACCAGCAGCAATCCACCAACCTGAACCTTCACACACACCTACACACATCCAAATGCTTTTCAAAATGTCCATTATGTACTCTGTGACTTTATCAACTTCTACGACATGGTTCCTCCACATTAAAAAAAAAAAAGTGTAAAAGATTTAAATTTTTTTATTATTTACTGTCCCACATTTTAGGAGGGCAGACTTAACATCTAACATCTGTCAGATCAAAAGAGGGTATATTATATATAAATTGGGTATATATTTGTTCTTTTGAATTTATGAACTGTTTTGTAAAATACACAATTACTTTTCTTTTCTAGTATCTTCTTAGACGTTGCATTAAGATTTGACCAAAAAAAAGAACAAGAATAAGTTACAGATGCATCATTGCATTTCAAGTAACTTAGCCTACTTTCGATGTATCGAGAGCTAAACTGGGTATCACTGTCCCTGTGTCATAAGCCAAAACATTAAGAGGTTGTTTGTATCAACCAACGTATTAATAACTTAGATTTATATAGCGCATTTCATGAAACCCTCGGACACTTTAAACAAATACAGGGGGAAGGGAACAGAAAATAGTAGGCCAACACAAACACGCAATTTAATGTTGGCCGCTGATGTACAACCACATCGCACAATCTTAAGTTATTTTATTATTTGTTTAGGCAACAAAAGCACTTAAAGTGCCCATATTATGAAAAAAAACCTTTTTCTGGGATTTGGGGTGTTCTTTTGTGTCTCTGGTGCTTCCACACACATACAAAATTTGCATAACTAGTGTCCCGTGCGGCTTGACTCTAATGTCCATTTTCGGAACATCAGAGAGAAGCACAGGCATTTAAGTGGCACCTAAATAAGGCACCGAAATCCGCGTTGCTATGGTAGATAACGGTCGTTGGCACCGGTGCCGTATTAGCACCGGGTCTGTGCAGGTGCGAACCAATAGGGTGTTGGAATGGTATATGTATATACTTCTCATCTAACCACAATCAAATTCACTCTATCCAGATGGCGCGATTTATCTGGAGAGGGTTTTTTTTGTGTGTGTGTGTTTTTTAACGATGGAATGAAAAAAGCCAAACTGAAATAGGAGTAAAGACGCTATTTTTAAAATGTAACGAGTAGAAAGTACAGATAATTGTGTGAAAATGTAAGGAGTAGAAGTAAAAAGTTTGCTGTAAAAGAATTACTCCAGTAAAGTATAAATACCCAAAATTTCGTTACCTTACTTAAGTAGAAATTTTGGGTATTTATATACTTGACACCTCTGCACCTGCTACGCTCTGCAGTGCCTGGCTGCGCCCTACTACGCCCTGCTACGTCCTGCAGTGCTCTGCTACATCCTGTGACACCCTGCAGTGCTCTGCTACATCCTGTGACACCCTGCAGTGCCCTGCTATGCCATGAACTACTACAACTACTATTTCTAGTCACTGATCCATTATCTTTATTCTGATTATTATTGCCACTGTTCATCACACCCCCAACCGGCACCGTCAGACACTGCCTACCAAGAGCCTGGGTCTGTCCGAGGTTTCTTCCTGAGAGGGAGTTTTTCCTCGCCACTGTCACACTGAATGCTTGCTCTTGGGGGAATTACTGGAATTGTTGGGTCTTTGTAAATTATAGAGTGTGGTCTAGACCTACTCTATCTGTAAAGTGTCTTGAGATAACTCTTGTTATGAATTGATACTATAAATAAAATTTAATTGAATTGATCATTATTGTGTGAGGTAAATGTCAATTTCTCTCTTTGACTCATGATAACAAATTACATAGGACAAATATAGTATACCATCGTTAATGTGTACCATACTGTCAAAAAAGTTCTAACACTGCTTTAGAAATTAATGAAGTTTGAAGTTAGCGATGCCTTATGCTAGGTTAGCTTTTTTGCTAGCAAATGCTTGTGATCTTGCCATAGTCATGACTTGAATTTAAGCTAGTCTGACTTCAATTGTCATCTGTAACTCAGATATACTGTGACCATGCAGGCATGTCATTTATGTTGATTTAGCTCACTATATTATTAATACATAACTTTGCCTCGTTTACTACTAAGTTATTATTGCTAGTGTGATAACGTTCAGGGCTGTAGTAACGGACGTTTTTTCTAAAAGCAGTCAACCTGCGTGATGTTTGAAATGGGGACACACATATCGTGCCTCTTCCCGGAGATTCTGGCCATTATTTTAAGGCATAAACCAACCATAGGGGTAAACACTGAAAGAAATGTACACTGCTCAGAGACTTATTACAAAAAAAATTATAAAATTAAAAATTAAATTAAAAAATGTGCGTTTACTTCACACAAGAGCAGCCATTTTCCCCTGTTGCCATGGGAACGTTATGAAGTGACGTTATGAAGTGACGTTATGAAGTGACGTTATGAAGTGACGTTATGAAGTGACGTTATGAAGTGACGTTATGAAGTGACGTAATTACGCGACGTGAACATCATCTTAAAGCAGGGTGTTGAAGGTTGAATTTGACATGTACTTTGAGTTGGTATCCAATAAGAAACCTATCTTAGGCAGCACGGTGGCTCAGTGGTTAGCACTTCTCCCTCACAGCAAAAATGTTCTGGGTTTGAACCCAGGTCATCCCGAGCCTTTCTGTGTGGATTTTGCATGTTCTCCCCGTGCTTGCGTGGGTTTGCTCTGGTTTCTTCCCACCATAAAGACATGCATGCAACTAGGACTACAGTTGAAAATTAGCCGACTGGCTAACACTGGCGCATTTTACAGAAATGTTGATTAATGTGCATTGTCCTAATATAAATAAATAAATCTTCTAATATAAATAAATCTTAATATCTGATGTCTACTCAAATTTCTTTGTTTAAATGCTCCTGCTGTTTATATTATTAACGATTTTTGAAAGTCTGTCTCTTTTGTATCTTTTATTTCCCTCTGTTTAGACTATTACTTTTATTTTTACTTTAATATTAAATTATTTGTATATATTTTTGTATCTTATTTGTTTACTTATTGCAATGACTGAATATCTGTAAACTATTTTTGGAAATTAAGTTAAAAAAAGCAGGGTGTTGGGGGAATCCCTTTTTCTTCTCTTTTTCATCAAACCGCAGTTTTTGCAAGTTCCTGCATTTTTTGCAAGTTCCCGCAATTTCATTGCATAAAATTGCATAAATATCCCGCATATTCCATCGCATTTTTTAAGAAAACGTGCCGCATAATCAAGGATTTTTTCGCGCAACAATCACAAAAAAACTCACTACAATCAGTCACTCACTACAATGGGCATATTTTAGAGGCCCATTTACGATACAGAAGGTAAATATACACTGGAATATTTCCGTAAGGGCCTTTTACATATTGACAAACGTTGATAATAACATGTATATGCCTGTTTATGGTGAAATTCTATTTCAAGATAGCATATTCGCCCCATAGGTTTACACTGTAGAGTCATCTGACGATGGTATCCAATATGGCATAATCTGAGTTGGCCAAATTCTCTCTATATATGGCTCTGGTTCAAACTATACTGTGGCCTTTAGGGGAGCCCACTTTTTCTTTTTTTTCACCGGGGGATGTAGTGCACTTACACTGAATTTCAAAGATATATAACAGCTATAAGTGTACACTATACATGATTTACCATATTATACTTTATCGACAGGAATTGATAGGTCAAACAGCAAACAGCCACCCACAAATAGTCTATAAACAAAGCATCAAGATTGAAATTTGAGATTTCACATGACCAACGGTTAAAGTTACTCAGGCTACCAAAGAATACCATAATTCCTCCATTGAATTAGGCCTAAGCGATGCACCCCAAGCTTCCATCCTTAACAAATAGCCATGTATATGTATATATTGGACAGCCAGCAGTGGAGAGAAAGGAAGAGCTTCCAGTCTCTTCACTGCTGGCTGTTCCAAAAGATGTGGCAAAAGGGACTGCCAGGAGGGGGAAGGAAAAAAAAAAAAGGGGGAAAAAGGGGGGAAGAGAAGAAAAAAAAAAAGAGTAAAAATGAGAAATTTGTCGGTTCGATCAACTAGTGGTCGAAGGTCACCAAATTTATTGTGTGTCCTCAGAATGGGGTCCCAAGTATACTAAGTTTGGTTTCTATACGTATAAGCATTGCTTAGATATGAGCATACTTCCTGTGAATATAGCGCCCCCCCCTAGTGGTCAAAATACTCCAGATTTATTGTGCTTCCTCTGGATAGGGTACCAAGTACATGTACCAAGTTTGGTTTTGATACATGAAAGCGTTGCTGAGATATGAGCTTACATCCTGTGATTATAGCGCCCCCAAAGTGGTCAAAAGTCACCAAATTTCTTGAGCCTCCTCCTAACTGGGTCATGAGTCCAAGTATTGAGATTGGTTTTGATACGTGAAAGCCTCCCCCACATATGAGTTCACGTCCTATTTAGCAGCTTCGCCTTCGATTTCGATTGGCTGTGACGGGCAGACGCTTCCGAATATCAATACGCAATGGAATGACTTTTCTGCGGCTTGGTCTGAAGATCATCTGTGCCAAGTTTCGTTAAAATCAGAGAAATGTTGTGACCTGTAAAACTTTTTAGTGTTTTTGATGAAATCCAATATGGCGGCCAGATCAATAATGTTGACATCACAAATTGGCATGTGTTGGCCTTAGGACCTCCCACAGTATTAACAGACAGTGCTAGTAAGTTTTACTTCCAAACACATCAAATGTTATAGGCCAAAACGTTATTTTGCTAATTACAGCGCCCCCTATAGGTCTAAGGCCTCTTCCTAATTGGGCCCTGTACTTATGTACTAAGATTGGTGTTGATACGTGAAAGACTTGCCGAGATATGAGTTCACTTTCTGTTTGGCAGCTTCACCGTCGATTTCGATTTGCTGTCGAATATCAATACGCAATGTGATAACTTTTGTGAGGCATGGTCTGAAGATCATCTGTGCCAAGTTTCGTGAAAATTGGACCAATTTTGTGACCTGTGAAAACTTTTTAGTGTTTTTGATCAAATCCAATATGGCGGAAGGTCAAACATGGCGGATATTGACATCATGGGGTGCATTGAGTTCCATCCAAGGATTCCAACTATATCTCGATATGGGCTGCCATAGACTCCCATGGCAGAGGAAAGATGTGTAATAATAAGAAAAGGTAGAATCGCTGCTTGTCCCCCAATACAGAGGTGTATGTATGTGTGTGTGTGTTAACATAAACATAGATACACATAACAAAGCTGCGCCATCAGAGTGTAAATGTGTGTGAGTGTTTATCTGATGAGCAGGTGGCACGTTGTACGGCAGCCTCAGCCACAGTGTGTGAATGGTGAATGGTTCCTGTACTATGTAAAAAGTGCTTTGAGGAGTTGTTAAGAGTAGTTGTTAAACTAGAAAAACAGTCCATTTACATAGTGGGATTCGTATTTTACATTTACAGTGGGGAGAACAAGTATTTGATAAACTGCCGATTTTGCAGGTTTTCCTACTTACAAAACATGTAGAGGTCTGTAATTTTTATATACAAAATCCAGAAAATCACATTGTATGATTTTTAAATAATTAATTTGCATTTTATTGCATGACATAAGTATTTGATCACCTACCAACCAGTAAGAATTCCGTCTCTCACAGACCTGTGGCTCTGTAATAAGCATATCAAGGTCCTGGAGTGGCCTAGCCAGTCTCCAGACCTGAACCCAATAGAAAATCTTTGGAGGGAGCTGAAAGTCCATATTGCCCAGCGACAGCCCCAAAACCTGAAGGATCTGGAGAAGGTCTGTATGGAGGAGTGGGCCAAAATCCCTGCTGCAGTGTGTGCAAACCTGGTCAAGAACTACAGGAAACGTATGATCTCTGTAATTGCAAACAAAGGTTTATGTACCAAATATTAAGTTCTGCTTTTCTGGTGTATCAAATACTTATATCAGGGTGGCAGTAGCTCAGTCTGTATGGAGTTGGGTTGGGAACCAGAGGGTTGCTGGTTCAAGTCCCCATCAGACCAAAGTATGGTGGCGGACTGGTAGCTGGAGAGGACTGGTAGCTGGGGAGGTGCCAGTTCACCTTCTGGGCACTGCCAAGGTGCCCTTGAGCAAGGCACCGAATTCCCAACTGCTCGGAGTGCCGCAGCTCCCTCACTCTGACATCTCTCCATTAGTGCATGTATAGGTTTTGAGCATGTGTGTGTAATTCATACCTGTGTGTAATAACAACAGAGTGAAATCATTGGAATTTCCCCTTGCGGGATTAATAAAGTATAAATTATTATTATTATGTCATGCAATAAAATGCAAATTAATTACTTAAAAATCATACAATGTGATTTTCTGGATTTTTGTTTTAGATTCCATCTCTCACAGTTGAAGAGAACCTATGATAAAAAAAAATGACAGACTTCTACATGCTTTGTAAGTGGGAAAACCTGCAAAATCATCCACTCTGTGATGGTCTGTCCAGATGAAGGACAGTACCATTTCCCCCCTAACTGTGTATGGCCAGTAAGTTTGCTCTTTGACTAACCACATATTTTACACTGATAGTGGTAGCTTTCTTTGGTTTGCCACTTCTTGGGGGGGCTCACCTCTCATCACTCGCTCTTTATCCTCCAGGGTTGCCTTTCGCAATCTCCATTCTCGGAACTAATTGAGAGAAGCTAGTGATGCTGGGGCTGGCTGGTAAGGAAGCCCGCCCTGAGGTTGAGGTGTTGGAGCTGGTGGCGGTTGATCAGGATGGCCACCCTGGGAGTGAGACGCTGGCACTGGTGGCAACTGGTAAGTGTTCCAGCCCTGAGCATGTGACGTTGAGCTAGTGATGGCAGGTAAGGGGACCAGCTCTGAGAGTGAGACGAGATAGGTTGACCCTGCTGGCAGTAGGCAACAGCATTCCCAACTGGACCCACCCCTATAACAATAAGCAACAGCCAGTAAATTAATGCATCTCTGTTTGTTTCCAGTCCAACTGTTTTATCAAATGTAATTCATAATACACAAATTGAAGGCAACACACCTGTCTCACTGCAGTATTCTCTGTCCACATATATGGCATCTGGCTCTGCCTCACTAGCATCTCTGTACCTTTGGACGATGCCTTGACAAGGCCAGCCCCCTCACCAGTGGTCAGCACAGAATTCAGCACTTGCCCAAATTCATTGCCAATATTTGACATCAGGAACAGGAAATAATTATGTGGAGGTGAGATGGATTTGGTGGGGCTAGGGGGATGAAACCAGTTCTGAGACAGGTTTTGTTTCAGCTGTCCAGTACTGTCATATAAAATGTGGGTGATCCACTCCTGGTCAGCTGGCTGGATGACTCTGGTGAACTGCTTTGGTAGAAAACACACCCAGTTTACCTCAGGAGGTTGCAGAGTGAGTGGGATGTGTGGTGGTGCCAGTGACATCTCATGGGCTGTGGGAGGAGAGGGAACAGGGGCAGGAACAGTGTTGTCTCTTGGGCTATGGGAGTGGTAGGAGCAGCAACATCTGAGAGGTCTGTTGGACAGGTCAAAAGGTGACATTCCTCTAGGTGCTGTAACAATCCAAAAGACCCCCCAGGCCTTTGCACCACACTGCTCACACTGCACATGGACGTGGTAGGATGTGCTGCGTGTAGTCCTCGCACATCACCTCCCGACTAAACAGCAATCATGTGACAGACTTCCCCTCGCTCATCCTGCACAGAGCCAGAGCTTTCTGACCTACACCTGTCTGTGGCCCTAACAACTATTCCAGCTGCTGCACTGGCCTGAGAACCTGTAGCTGCTGCATCTGCACTGGCCTGTGGAACACTCAGCTGACCTGCACTGAATGCTGCTGTCCCTGGATTTAGAGTTAAAGTACATTTCTCCTAAGCCTAACAATACTCTGCACCCAAATAATTACATACTCACACTGTTTATCACTGAAAAAAACAAACAATAGAACTGTGGAGAAACCATTTTCCATTACATTTTCCAGTATATTTGCATCACATCACAGGTTTAATGATTCAATGGCATCGCTTACCTGGTGGTATCCACACTTGCAGGGGATCCTTTTCCCAAATATGTCTCGTTTGGGGACAGTAGTTTGACCTTTCAGGGGGGTCAGAGGACAATCAGCAATCCGCTGCATTACCTCCCTCCATCTCCTGGACCCCAGCCCCTGCCAGTTGGAAATTTGTACTTTCCCTGGGCATACAGGGACATCACACCTGCCCAGTAGGCATCTGATTTCCCAGTCTTTGTCATTTCTGCAGATATTAGGGACAAGATATGGAAAACAACCAAAATCAACCGTAACAGATGGAAATACTTCATCAACTACTGATCACCACAAGCAAGACTTTATTTTTCAATATTTCAGCAATATATGTCTAACAAATGAACAGTATAGCCTACCCTATCAAATGACAAATATGTTGATTGGTAACAGTAATTAATTTATTTTAGTCAGAAAGTTAAACTATGGTCATCATGCTGACGTCACTCAATTATTATAAAAGCCCACAATATCACCTCAGGCATTAACGGTTTTCACGTCAAGTCAACAACACAAAACATATCTTAAGATGACACCATCGTAGAAAAATCTCTTAAACAACGACGACATTAACAGACCAAACAAACAAACAAACAGCTATCTTATGTTACCCTCCCTAAAAACGGTTTACATCTAGTCTATACTGAAAATAATTAAATTTACACAAATAAATGTGGTAGTATAATCCAAATGTGTTAATGTAACAGAAAGAAAGAGACTAATGTATCACAGTTTAATTAGAAAAGGTCACAACAGCGGTCAGCTTAACGTATGGGGCTAACGTTAACGTTATCTCAGTCATTACGTTACCCTTTCAACATTGTTTCCCACGTTAATCTAAAGGATCTAGCAAAACCTACTGTCTCATAGACTTAAACATTCACCCCTTAAAATTATATATCATAATGTTAGCCTTTTTGAATTTGAAGTCTACTATTATCATAACATGTATGTACCGTAGAATGATACCTGAGCGTCGAGAAAAGTTTGAAACCTGTGACTAAACGGTGGCCATCCAAGCAGCCACGAGATTCACATGACAACCTTACGCTGTGTGATGGCAAAGGTCACTGGGGACTGCCCATTTCTCCGACGGTCCATTGTTCCGACCCTCCATAACCCCAAAAAAATTCCCCCACTATGGCCACGCCAAGACCAGCCCTACGAAGCAGCTCGATTGGTTGGGTTTAGGCATTTGAGATCAAGTGGTTAAGGTTAGGATAGCCGATTGGTCAGGGGATAGGACCTTTACAAATGGGGTTACGTTACCTTGTGTAAGCATGGACGCATGGCCAATAAATTGAAGGGCGGGTCTTGCCGTGGCCATAGTGGGATTCGTAATATTGTAATATTGGTCACTCACAAATCACAACCGTGCGTCGAGGCAGCAATTGTTGATTGGATGCGTCGCATACATAGACTGTTAATATTAACGGACAGAGCATGTGTGACGTCACCCATTGGTTTGTGGAGATCTGATATGAGTCGTCGAGTTTGCGTTTATGGGCGCAGCCATCCTGGTTGCGGATGTGACGTTTTTAGATGAGAGGGAGGAGTGAGGGAGGAGCCATAGACAGTTGGGTGGTATCTGACTGATTTTTTTTTTGAGTTGGCAACGCTGCTTACCCTCTTCGTTACGTTTCACACGTTCACTGGCAATCTGGATGCAACTTCTGCTGAAAGCTAGCATTCATAATTCGAGGTAAGATTGCTCAACTCTCAGGTAGGAACATATATTTAAGTATATTCAAGTAAAAACAGTCTCTGCTTGTCCCGTGCGAATGCGCCACACGAAACTCAGATGTGAGGGGGTAATTTCTAAATCACACGCGGTCCCAAAATTATTCTAATCCCGTGCGAATAGGGTTTATATGAATTTGCACCATAACGTTAGCTATATCAGGCTTTGATTTTAAGATAACATTAGCTACCATTACATGTAATGGTAATGTTAGCTTGCAGGTTAGGGTTAGGCATGCACATCGATTAGCAATAACATCACATATGGTTAAAAATAGTTCACCAGCGAGACCGTTGTGCATACCTAATGTATATGACTGTAACGTTAAATATATATTTGAATCCATTTATACGGTCTGCATAATGTAGCCCGCTAGCTTGGTTAGCAAGGTGCATCTAGCTAGCTAACTGATATTATTTGGGATGCTAACGTTGGCTAACGAAAAACAGTATTTAAAAACAATTTAACGTTACTTACCGGAAAAACTGAACTGCTGACTCCTTTGAGTGTCTTGTCGTCCAATTGAACGCTGAACAAGACATTATTAGGTGACCAAAGTGTCACAGTCACTACGAAGAAAGCGTGGTCAAACTCCAAAATGAAGTTTAAGTGCCATGGATAAGCTTTGCTAAACCTCTGTTATGATTGACAGGCTGCAAACTGTCAATCACATCATAGCCACGTCCTAAAACACCCCCTGCTTTATCGCCGATTTTAAAATCGAGACCATAATTTAAAAAATTAACATCATTCTGTGTTGCAGAAGACTTAAAACTGTGATTGAGACCATAAACTCATTATGAAGAGGTTTACTGAGGTAATAAATCAAGTGAGAAGTGGGTCATTTCGCCATAGACTTCTACAGAAACCGACCTCCTTTTGCAACCGCACGTGTCGCCCCCTGCTGGAATTCAGATAGATTGCAGGTTTAAGGCACTTCCGCATTTGCAGCACTTTGCCGAACCGGATGCGCTGTCCACTAATAATATACAGTATATGGTCGCAACATTGTCTCTTAGGAACTGATTGGCGGTTTTACCGCATGTGTTAGCAATGTTCAGATCTGTGTTAGGACCTCCGGCCACCTCATCTGCCTTCATGTGGTCATAAAGGTCCGATCCGGGTCATGCCCTCAGTCTTTACATAGGCCTAGTAAGTCTAGAAAAAAATGAGGAAGATACGATCTAGACGGAGTTACACGGTCATTGCTCATATAGGGGAATTAGCTCAAATGGTAGGAGTCCTTAGCATGCAAGGGGTAGTGGGTTTGATGCCCTCATTCTCCAGAGGGATTTAGATTCTTCTGTTTTTTACTTGCTACCAATTAAACAGAAACCTGTAAGTTTGTTGAATGGCGGCAGTACCTGGAGTGCCGCATTTATCTGCCAGTAAAACACCCTCTTCAGAAGGGTTGAAAATCACCATCTTTTCCTCTTTAGTGTTAAGCATGCAACCATAAAAAACACTGGCTCTAGACATTTGTTACTTCCCGTTGGTGCTGGAGGGACAATGTTGTGACAAAAATGAGATTTTGTTGGAACTTCCAGACGATAAAAAGACTGACTGGAACTGAGTTTTATGGCCAACTTACACTGACAATGGACGATGGAGACGGGAGCGCCCAACTCGAGCAAGACTCACATGATTTCATTCAGATATTGGAAATTAGTCTGCAATGGTGGAATCGCTTGAAAAGTCGTTTGGTTTAGGGTCTGCATTAGTTGCATTGGAGCATAATCCTTTAGGTCAGGTTTCATGATCAGTAGGCTATGGATAGAACGATTGATTGCAGGAAACAAAAATCTGTTTTAACGTACATATGGGCACGTGAGTATTGTATAAAAAACATATCCTTAAAAAAAAGAATTCTACCAAGTTAACTGCCTTCTTTTGGGTCATACATTCTGTTTCCGGTTATTAACCTACATATATAACATTCCTGCTGTTTACAAACAAGAAAAACACATGCAAGATATCTACCGAAGAAACACATGATTACGTAGCTGCAGTGATATAGGCAAAGTTTAATTAATAAGTAAATAAATAATTTAATAATAATAAAAAATGATTTATCAGCTAGAGGTGATTTTCAAAGGAGATTCAACAGCGTGCACAGCAGTAAGTCACTCGCTAACATCTGTTTGTGTTTGCTCCCTGAAAATCTAATCTTTCCATCTAAAGCATCACTCTGTGTTCTCCATCAGACTGCAATTACACTGACAGGCGGCTGTCGCACTGAAACCCTGCACAGCCGGACATTCTAGAACAGCAAATACTGACTAACTGCTGTTTGAAAACTGTGTGTCCTTACACCAGATATAAAAATGTGCTTACAGACAGAGCTGTCTTAGCTCCAGAGGTGTCAGGTAACGAAGTACAAATACTTTGAATATTTTGACTTATGTAGAAATTTTAGTAATTATTTTACAGCAGAGTTTTTACTTCTACTCCTTACATTTTCACGCAATTATCTGTACTTTCTACTCCTTACATTTCCGAAAACGGACGTTAAAATCAACTGAAACATCGCCGCACGGGACGCTAGTTAACACTACACTCGACAGCAGGTAACGTTAGCCTACAGCTAGCAACTGGAGTAAACACGGTAAAATGCTAAACGGTGTAAAAGTGTGTCTGTATTTCAGTGTAGAGGATTGTAACACCAGACTGTAACTGCCGTTGTGTGAAAAACACACTCAGCCTGAAATTTATAAGTTATTGTTATAAGTTATTATTACATTTTTAATAAGTCATTTAATTTTGACCCTGTGGCCTTAGCAAGCCGTTCTTTAATGTCGCCTTGTGCTAATTTGTTTTTAGATACATTTTTTATTGTTTTATATTTTTGAACAGACAAATACAATTGAACAAGGTGCTCCTTTTTTTTAAAAGAGAGAGAGAGAGAGCGAGAGAGAGAGAGATGTATCACCTTTTTCAGCCCTTCTGAGTTTGCAGGTATGATTTTAATATAACATTATAGTCATTATGGCCTTTAGAAAAACATTTTTTTGTGGAGGTGTGGTTTTGTCCTTAATGGCATTTTTTTCCCTTTACATTACTTTTACTTTTATACTTTAAGTAGTTTTGAAACCAGTACTTTTACACTTACTTAAGTTACTTAAGTAAAAAGCTTGAGAAGCTATACTTCTACTTGAGTAATGAATGTGAATACTTTTGTCACCTCTGCTTAGCTCACTAGTTTCAAGGAGAAAGTTATTCAAATTCAGGGCTCTGACTACATCCGGTCATAGCAAATCCCTGCCAATCGGTCCCAAAAACGTGAAACAACTGCCTTGTTGCACGATCAAAATTTTCCTTAAATCTTGCCATTTTCAGCCTGCTAGATCTGACCAGAGTTTAAAGTTTAACTCAAAGAAAGTGGAAAGTGAGAGACATCCGGCAGAATTTCCTTTAAGCCAGCTCCTTAAAGAAATGGTTTCAATGCTAATTAGAGCCATTCGCACCTCCGTGGGAGCTCTCCACATACATCATGGTTTGTTTCCGTCAATATGTGGCACAGACGAACGCGACGCGACTTTCACAGGCTGTAAATTGTCATTAACTGCCGAAAATTAGGGAGATTTCCGGGCGTTTACGGGGACGAAAATCCCATTTTTCATGCAGTGTCTGCCATATAGTCCAATTGGCCAAATGTCATCTCATCTGAGCTATGAGGCTAGCTCAAGAAGATTACAACCCAATGCATGCCAGTTAGATTTGTGTACGACTTGATGCCAACTTGCTCTGACGTCATGCACACGTGGGCAACGATCAAGTTTAAAGCGGCTACAGTTTTAAGAGCCTGGTGCCGCAGTTGATCTCCACCAACTGCAAGACCCAGGGCATGATAGGAAACACCTGGATCTTAGCTGAGCTAACTGCCAGACGTAAAATATAAACTTTACATTGTTTTTTATTTGGAGACATTTTTATTGATTTTTGTCTGGTTTGAAGGCTTATACTGTTAACAGATCACATATTGTGTGGCTGATGGTGATGTTTAGTAGTTAGACAGATTTAATCAGGTCAGATTACAGATCATCTATATTAAAATCACCAACAGATCGCCTGCAGAGCATTGAAACAGGCTACTCTGTCATAATCAAAACAACTGGAGACTGCATAGAAGTTAATATATGGGTCTGATAACATTTTGATGAATCAGAATCGTACCTAACAGGATGTGAGTGTTTCTGTGACTTCCGGTTCAGACTGAAGGCTGCTTGAAATGGCTGGAAAATGTCTGACTTGTCACGGCTCCTTGCTGCTGCTGCTGCCTGCTCCCGTTTACTTTACAGGCGAGGCGCAGCTCATCTCCAATGAGCCTATGGATAGCTGATATTGCTGTACGTTAATACATACTTACGTACACTAGTTTTCATTTTGGAGGCATCAAAGTCTCTAAATTTCACCTGAAAAGTGTGTAGACACACACACACACAGCCTTACAGAAATATTTTCACATTAAGAGATGTAAGCTAGCTAATTGGAGCAGACACCCAACAGAAAGTGCAGTGCAAGTGCAGGGGCAAATGTGTCACCAGATTTATTAAAGCTGCTCTGCTGTTTTGGCTTGAGAACGAGGCTTTTAGCCTTCAGAGCCCAAATGTGTTGTGACACCACTTGCTCGCTCGCGGCACTGTCCTTCCTTTGAACAGTTTAAAATGGAGATTTTATACATGTAAGAAACAACCCATATGGCATTCTAATGCATCATCTAATAAATTGCATTTTCCCTTGCGGGATTAATAAAATATGTGAGATTCAAAAAAAATCTAAATAGCCTTATGAAAAACAATAACAATGAAGAGGTTTAAAAAAAATGTCAAGTGACTGACTGACAAAGTACATTCACAGTAAAGTAATACAGTCAAGTGTTTTTTGTGCAGAGGGAAGTGTGCTGCTAATCATAATGTAAAACAAAAAAGATCAAAATCAAAAAATTCTGACTTTGTTCAAAGAGAAACATGACCTGTTAACAAAATTTTGATTTTAGAAACAATTTGAAACCCTTACATAGTAAAGGATTTCTAGATTACTTTTCCCAACTCTGACCGTGTACCAATCGTAGTGAGTGCTGTTATTGTAGCTGGCGGTTTCGTGGAAGATTTGTGAAATACAGGAGCTCCTAATGGACATAATTCTCAGGACAATGGGCTGACTACACACAGTGTTATGTGCATATATTATGAGCCATCACTGGGCCTGCGTAGACAGCTGTATTGATCAAAACTAAAGCAGTACAACACATCCTGTCCTCTGGACTGACTCTTTGCCGTTTCAAAGTATGTTTGCAAAGATTTTTTCAAGAAGCCTGTATCTCAGCAACCAGCCTTTGTTGTATTTTGCCCATTTCTGTATGGGCTTCTGTTACCAAATTGTGTCTCTTAATCTGCCTCTGGCCTTTACATTATCAGCAATATTTTTCTCTTACGTGAGAACCCCTATAAAAAATAGCTCATCACTTCACAAAGTTAGCAGGGAAATGGACCTACTTTAGTCACAGCGAAAGTTAAGAACTACAATTAGATGGCTGCTTAATTTATATTCCACACGTATCCTCCAGGCTAAATAACTTGAATTTAGCTTTATAGATGTAATTGTCATGTACAGTTGTAATAAAAAAAAACAGGCAGCTGGAGATGCCAGTAGTTTTCCTCAGAGAGAGGGGGTTCTTAAGGCATGTCAATTCATCACAAAGAATAGTAGTATTCAAAAATAGTTGAGAACCCCATGCTCTAGATCAGGGGTCGGCAACCTTTTTGATATGAAGTGCCCTTTTCAAAATTTCTTGTTTATTAGTGTGCCATGTTTACGTTAAGTTTTATTATGACATCACATCAAAATGTAATATCCAGGGAATCTGTAATTTTATTCCATAGCAACATTTGATGACATGTATTTCTCATAATCAGGACCTTGTAATTATTATTATTATTGTATATTATTATTATGATTATGGAAACATGGTTTTAGTATGCAGTCCTGATTGGTGGAAAATGGGCTGACAAAAATATCACTGTCAAAGAGCCTGAAGGAAAAGTTGACATGGAAAAGCCCAGCTTTAATGATGAATGGACTGATAAGCAGGTCCTATATGCCTCATTTTCAATGAAACGATGCTGTGGCAAAATAATAACACAACCAGCATCATTATCAAGAATGAAGAACACGAACATAACGATTGCGTCATTCACGTGCATATTAAGTAGCCACATGTATTTGTTTTGGTCTTATAATGCGTCCATATTTACCGCTCCAGCGGAGAGGATGGTTTCTTCAGACAGCTTAAGTTTATAAGAATTTGTCCAAATTTCAAGATTCCCTGCAAACTAAGATAAATAGACTACAAACCGACAGCTTTCGTTTTAGCTTGTTTTGTAAAAATTTGCTATTTGCAGAGTAGAGCTGTGTTTGCGTAAAACAGCGCAGTGGACAAGAGTGGACTGAGCAGACAGAGCAGATTGAAATATCGCCTCCTACATGTTTATGTCGGTCTACACAGGTGAGTGCACTGATAAGTAAAGACGTTTAACTAAGGTTTTAATGTAGCCTCCTTACAGTAACGAGACTAGCGGTAGTTCATCTGTATTGTTTCCAGTCAGAGATACGAGTCAATCAAACTACCGTAAATAACAGGTCGCGCACAGGTGCCGATTTCTTTTTGTTTTCCTCCGTGGGTGCTCACAAGTGCACACCCTTAAAAAAAAAAAAAAAAAAAAAAGTTGTCAAAAATGTCTGCATTTCAGAACCTTAGGAACACACACACCCTACTAAAGCCGTAAAGTAGGCTCTCTTTCAACTCAGGACAGCACCACTTCTCACAGATACAGATAGGATTGGGGATGAGAAAGTTTAATCAGCTTCGTGGGAAATTATAAATCAATGCCACTGTCATGACCAATCACACTATGACAGACGCTCCACTAAGCACCGCTGCAATGTTTAATATTAAATGAATGTAAAAATGAACTGGCAGTCTGGCACACGTGGGTTCTCATTATTTTCGGCACCTATGAGGTCGCGCAACTGTGAACGTTGTAATTTGGCATGCGGATGAGAGAGTGCTTCAGCATTTATTATTTATTATTACATCAATAACTCTCTTGCACACATATTGCAAGCGCGCCATTGGTTAAGGTCCCGCATGCCCATGGTGGCACGCGTGCCTAAGGTTGCCGACCCCTGCTCTAGATAACCTGTTGAGACATTTCCAGAGCTCACAGTGGCCTGTAGTTTAGATATAATTTTTAAACATCTAAAACCACTTTTCGGCCATTCATCTGTGATTCTGATGGAGCCAGATATGCCAACACCCATGTATTTATTTATTCGACAGACGCATTTCTGTCACTATTAATTTGCCACATCTCAAAACAGGCCTGCTGCAGCTGGACGGGGACAGGCAGGGAAAACAATGACTGGAGGCAGCATATTGCATGTTGAAGGAAGAATTAAATGAGCATAAGCCCTGTGGCTTCATGTCCTAGGTCATCTGTTAATTTTTCATGGGTGCCTCACTAATTTATGAGGACATCTGTTTTTGCATCTTCCATTTTATGAGTCCCATGTTCGGCTGTTATGAGAGACTCCAGCTGCAAACTGATTAGACATGACTTTGGATGGAAATTTTTGCACAAACACGACATAGACACACAGACATATGTTGGACTGTTACTAAAATTACAAAACTAAAAGTTTAAGCCCAATTAGTGCTCCCTAGAGAAGATAGCCTACTAAAATGTGAAACGAATAACTGTACTGATGATTTTACTAACATTAGAGCATTGCCAGTTGTGGGGCTAAAATGGTTTGTCCTTAGGGTGGTATTACAGGAAAGGGGGTCATCAAAAGCAAAGGGTTGATCTCAAGTGTGACATATGTGAGATGTCTTGTGCATCACTCCGGTCAGGTTGGTAACAGCCAATTTAATCAGCCTTAAACATCAAGCATGCTGTGTCTCGTTGGAAATCCTCCGTTGCTGTGAGGAATTTTTCACCTCTACAACCTAATTTTCTCTGTGCAAAACTCTGACACTTTAGCGAATTAATCTACATGAATAATAAATGTGCATTATGTAATTGGAATAAATAAACAAAATTGAGGCTGTTCTCTTGCAAATTAACAAAGAGTCAGTATATAAATAATAATATGGGTTCTTCATACTAGACTGTTACTTTTTATTAGTTAACAATGGATCTTTTTCACAGCAGACATTTAGACTTGTCGTAGTAGGAAAAGCACAGCTAAAATTAATAACCTTAACGATGGCTCAATTCCATCAAGTGTCCCAGTAAGCTATTTCAGTGAGTCAGCATGCTTTTCACCTGTGCTTTTCCTACTATTACATGTCAACATGTCTGCCGTGAAAAAGGTCTATAATAATTATGAGCTTGACTTTTCCCACAGTATAAAACATAAAGCAGATCACAAGTAAATATCACAGTACAAAACATTTCACCACTGACTACAGCAACATACAACATACTGCAATGTACCTGCATTTATAATGGAAGACAACAGTGTGTGAATGCTCATCTCAAAGGACAACAGCTAGCATGCTCTGTCTGGAAAGACGGCACATGTAGGTGCTAGTTAGCATACAGAAGATATTTTTTGAGTGTTAAAACATGAATAAAACGGCTGTTAACTAAATACAACCATTGCCAAATAAACTTCAGACAATTATTATATCTGACCAAACAAACTGGGTCAACTTTTAAGTGCTTTTCAAGTAGTTAACGCTGTATTGTCCACAAGCATTCACAGACATGTTACCTCGTTGGAAATCCTCCGTTGCTGTGAGGAATTTCCGTATTGCAACTACAACTACTTGAAGAAGGTATAAATTAGTAGATGGCATAGTTGTGCCAATTTAGTAGAATTCAACCTGAACCCATTCAACTATGTTACACAAGCGTCCACTCTGTCAAGTATCAGGTAATACCATAAATTATATATATATATGTACTTTGAATTTTAGTTGCCATGTCCCATCCATTAACATGGAGTATTGTCATGGTGAGCGTGTTGGTTTTCAGGGGAGTATTTATGTCAAAGCACCGCTGTACTCAAGTACAACCTCACAGAGCCGCTAGCATGTCTGTAGACTTTTGGCAGGAGGACCGAAAACTGCCCTTTGTTAAGAGCAACAAAGTGATCAGGGCGGAAAATACTTTGACTTTTGTCAAGAAGATCACTATGTAAGCACAAGGAATACTCTAAAGCCTGTCACAAAGTAACCTACCAGGAACATGTGCCGGATGAAGTCGTGGACGGAGAGGAACAACAATGCCCAGCCAGACATGAACTGTGGATGTTGCTGTTTATGGTCAACACCTTAACCCCATGTCATTAGGGTGCCCAAACTTGTTTTCTGGCTCCTGTAACGGACATTGGGCAGTAAACCTAAATCCAGGCTTCAAAACATTTCTTCAAAATCTGCTTAATGTGTTACACATGCTATATATGTCTTTATTGTTCTATCATGACAGCCTAAATGAAATTGCAGGGGTTGTCGCACCCCTAGAAGAAAAACAATATATTAAAGTTAATTGCCACATTTGCCTTTAAGGTATGACATTTGTAGACAATGAAAAAAATCAAAACATGATTTATCTGCAGTTTCAGTCCCATACTGGTTGAACCCTAACTGACCCACTTGCACACTGACACCCTTATCCATGTCCAGGCTGACAGAGTGGCATGGTTATTACAGCTGAGGAGATAAGGCAGGATGCAGACCTGTGCTATAATAGCTATGAGCTTATCTCTGCAACAACGGTTCCAATAACAGAGAACAGCTCGAACCAGGAGCAGACCTGCTGCCATTGTCTCCCTTTTATTTCTTCAACACCAGCCATTTTAATACCTAAAGACCATATACGTATGATGTGGGTGGAAACTACATTCTTCCAACTATTGCGGAGCAGTTTTGCTGTGTGGAGGAGGACGTGTTTGTTGTGGTTCTCCTTATTGTTTACCAGTGTTAACAAGAGGGAGGCTTAATAATGCAATGTGGATACACTTGCTGTGTTCACTCCACATGAGAAGACTAATTACTGTAAATCTAATCTGCAGGAGAGGCCTATATCTAATTACATGGAAATAAAGGCTCAGTGTGTTTCTGCCGTGCTGTTAGTCTGATTGTGCATGAACGGACATATACGCTCTCATCTCGCGCTCCGTTTCTCCCATGTATATCTCTATGTTTGCATTTCTCCCCAGGCGCAATCCTATCCAGGACCTACATGTGTGTTCATCAAACAGAATCAATACCATACAGCTACAAAATAGCAGCTTCTGTCTTTGCCGATCGGATCCCGCTTACAATCCTCAGCCATCCTCTAGATTCAAACAAAGGAAATAATGAAGAGGGGAAAGAAAAATATATTTGTTGCAGAGGGAGAAAGTAGGCAGAGAGTAGCCCCAGGTCAAGCTGTTGTAAAGACATCAGCCCATGAGCTGTTATTAAAGCAAATCAACATCTATATCTTGTATCTGTGACTTGATTAGGTCATACAAATGCCAAGAACAAATGGACTACTGGCAATGATCTCATGGAAGCAGTGTATGTACATATTTATATATATATATATATATATATATATATATATATATATATATATATATATATATATGATGTGGAGGTTCTGTGGTCAAACTACTGTGGGACTAACTGACATGAAAACTCAGGAAACTAGATCAGAGATTTTCAACAGGGAGTCCAGGAACCCTAGGGGGTTATTGCAGGGGGGCCGCCAATTTATATTATTTATAAGTTTCCAAGAAAATTCAAATATCTTAATATGATTACAACATATTATTTGCAATATCATTAGCAAATATAAATCAGCTCCAAAACTTGTGAAAACCACCCACTGATGATAGGCTTGCTGGCCAATAGGTAAAGTAGTCAGTAAGATCCACAGATACAGTTAATCCTAAGGATTCAATGTGCTACATGTATGTATGTAGAATTCCTCATGGGGGGCGACAGAAACTTTAAGGGGTCCTGGGCTTAAAAAATGTAGAAGAACCCTGTAGTAACTAGATGACAGTCCTATGAACCTATACAGAGATTTATAGTAGTGCACTGGGGCTGCTTGGGTATTACTTTGCACAACAGCTGAATTCTTGTGATATCACAAGATCGCATATCACACAAAAATCCATCTTGTCAGGCTTCAAGTGAAAGTGTTTGTATCTGAACAGCAGCAGAACTAACCAATCAGCGTCTGGTAAGGAGCTACTGGCAGCTACAAATGTGGTTTAAGAATGTGTGATGCCCGCGACTGTTTGTTCAAAACAACAATGGCGGATGTGATAGACAGATGCTTCACCAAGTCACGTGCCAGGTATGTTCTTTGAAAGTGCCCTTTTCCAAGCAGTTTCCGATGACAGCTTCTCAGATCGTTCTGTGTTAACAAATCGTCAGGTTAGCATGGGCAGAATGTGTATATACGCTAAAGAGATATATAGAGATTAGTCAGACCAAGCGCCTTGTGTTTTGTCCTGAAAGTTTCAGATGCTGGTGAAGATTTTGTCTAATAATAATACAATATAATTTTTTTTGGATCACATTGGTACTAGTATCGCAACTTTTAATGCAAAACTCATTACTCTTGTAACACAGCCATACATTTAAAAACTTGCCATAGTGCATTCATTTGGATCAAGTTTTTTTGTGAAATGTCATGAGAACATACGGTTTAATCACTAAAACACAACATAATGATATCTTTTCAGTTTAGTTGTTTTAACTAACAGTGAATCCAGTATCAAACAAGGCAAGATACATTTTTCAAATCGCCGTTAAAAGTGCTGAAAGTAGTATGCTCCAATAGTGTAAAAGACATTACAGTTTATATATAACCCCCTTTACTGTAATACCATGATTGTGGTCAGTGGTGGAATGCTAATTACCTTTACTCAAGTACAAATGTTGAGGTACTTGTAGGCCTACAAGTACAGCTGAAATGATTGGTTGATTAAACACTGTTTGGATTGTTTCCAGTTTCTAAAATGTGAGGATTTTTCTGCATTGAGTACTTTTACTTTTAATACTTTAAGTACTTTTTCCTGATGATAATTACATACTTAAGTAACATTTTCAGTGGAGGACTTTTACTCGTAATAGAGTATTTTTTGGGGTTATAGTACTTTTACTTATGTAAAGGATCTGAATACTTCTTCCACCTCTGATTGTGGTTACCACTAGGTGCAATCAATTTGCAATAACAAATATTCATTATGTGTGGTTACATGTTATTCAGATTCATTCATACATGCACATAGTTTATATAGCTGACAAACAAAATATTGGGAGCATTGCATTGTGAAAGACAATAACTTCATATGAAAGGTTTTGTCTTTGACAACACACTGATTAGGTGTTGTGAAAACGTTACAGTGTACATCTGTGTGTTGTATTTAATCAATTGAACATATGATTACATAATTTTGATGATCTGCTAACTCTTAGCTTTGCACTAAAAGTTGTGAGGTTTTACCACCTGCTTGCGGTAATAGCACCAAAGTGACACAAAACAACTGCAATATAAGACAGCATTTAGTAAGTTGAATCAAGGTTCAGAAATGTTCCCCTTCTTAGGTAACCCCGTTATAGCAGAAAGATGCACAGCGAAATAGGAAGTGCTAGAAGCTTGGTGAAGTAGGGACTACTTGCAAGGCTAGTTGGTGAACTATTGATGCTGGTATGTTCATCACAAACATGCTCTCCAGCAAGGAATATGCTAATGCAGAAATTGCAAATTGCATTTATCCTGTGATGCACACTGGCCCATAAAGCATTTTTTCCCTTATACATCATTGTTATAGAAACAAAACGGCCAGTCCAGAGAACATGAGTGTGAGGAAGCCTGCGTAAGCTTTTTCGGTGTGTGCTCCAAGTGAGCAACTTTCATAATTGGGCGTCATCTTTGAACGCAGTATCTAGTTCTCCTGAACACATCCATTGTCACAATAGATTCCCAAGCCTACTAGCTTTCTTGACGAACAAAACTTCACTACAAAACAATCGTGATCAGATTTGTTTCACAACAGATGTGCACGGGTTAACTTGGCTTTATCTGCAAATTCACTGATCATGGAGATTCTGTTTCAACAAACAAATGTTGCTTTAAAATCTCTGCAATCTCTGTTTCTATCACAGTGGATAAAAGGATATAAACATGGTAGTCTCGCTTTGCAAGACCATCCACACGCTGCGGAGCAGAGGAAGGTCTGGCTAGTTCACACAGCATTGCAGGATGGGAGAAAAACGTGCTCTGGTTTATTGGCATTTCTTTAAACCAATCACAATTGTCATGGGCGGCGCCAAGCTCTGCAGGGAGCCTATGTAAAGGGCCTCAGCCTATGTAAAAGCCCTCAGATTGGACAGATAGTCTAGCTACCTGTCTGGATTTACCCTGCAGAGATCTGAGGAGCAGTTAAGCATAGTCCTCATAAATCCACCGGAGTTTAAAAATTCCAACACAAAGAAAGTGGAAGGAAGCGGACATTGGCGAAAATACTGTACATGCATCCGGCGGAATTTCCTGCGACACCAGAGAAATCCCGGAAGTGGAATGTCAAGGATATAGACTATAAACATGGTGAATGCATGGCAGCAGTCTCCTGTTCAGTTATGAGGCACGGCAAACCTTTGGCGCTGTTTATCACACAGTAAAGTAAGGAATGGAAATCCAATTACTATAGAGAATATAAACAAAACACATATGATCACACATGAACATCAATCTAGTGTCATGGTGGTGCTATCAGTGGGTAAAATCTGACACAGAACTGTAAATCAAAAACGGTTTGATTTATTTATGTTATCCCTCTTGCATCAAGTATAAATCCAAATTAAAGATCCCTTAAGGTGCAGTCACATTTGCTTTCAGTCCATCAGACATTTTCCATACTCAATACCAAAAAGAATGTGATGGCCAATGTAAGTAATACAGAAATATTGAGTGATCACAGACTGTTAACAATCTTGGAGCGTGTGCATCAATATGCAGGGGCAGAGCGAGGGGGTGGCTTCTGGGACTCCAGCCCTGAATGTTTTCTCAAAAGCCCCAAATGTTTTAGGGTTTTAAAATAACTTAAACTTTCATGTAATTTTCTCTCAGTCTCTCTAACTGGACCGGAATATCAATGAAGCATAAGTTCTGTTACTGTGGAAATATCGCCATTTATTCGGTGAACTCTAGTAAAAATAGACAGTTGGAGAACAATTAGATGTAAAACAGGATGGTTCTTTTCCTTTGCAACTATCATGTTTTTCTCGAATCATGTACAATTTATTTTTTAAATTTTCTCAAATGGCTTGACAAATAGTACAAATAGCTGCCCTAAATGAAGCATGCCACAGGACCTTCCCATAGATTTGGGCTGAACACCGAATGTTTACGTCTGGCTCAATCCCTGATATGCATCATGACAACACTTATTGGCCAATTGTGTTGGAACATTAAACCTCCACCTGAATCTCACACTGAAACAGCAAACCCATTCTTGAATTTGTGAGTCACACTGGCTTATAGTGAAGTGAATAAAAGACAGAGCGAGGGCATTCAGACTGGATCTAAATAAAGAACACAACAATGGCAAATTAATGAATTGATAGAGGTCTTATCATCAGATGCTTTTCTTTCTCCTCCGGGAGCTCAGTGAGGAAGTGGCAAAGGTATTAAGACAGTCTGCTTCTGCTTGGCAGCTGCTCTCTCTCAGCCTATCAAGAATTGCAACTTTAGTTGAATACTGCTTTTTCTGAAGAGTGTGGAGCAGCAGGAAAAACCTGTTCTCACTCCCAACTTGTAAAATACTGACCCTTGGTCAGTGTCTCTCAGCGTCAGATACCGACACAAAAATCATCCTTTAGCGTCTGTATGGAACGCACCGGGCAGATGAGGCAGGTTGGGGTGCTGGATGGGTCAAACAACAGAGAGACGGGGTCATGTCCCGTTCTTGTCCCATGTGTCACTGTAACATACATTTTGTAACCCCACCCACCATCGTCCCGACCCAGAGCATCTAAATATATAGCTTTCACACATGGAGACGGACAATTCACACCCATGGGCAATTTATTTTATATTATTACAATATTATTAACTTAATTAACCTAACCTGCTTGTCTTTGGACTGTGGGAAGAAGGCGGAGGACTCGTAGAAGACCCATGCTGTCACGGGGAGAACAAGCTTACTCTGATCAGACTATGTAAGTCAGGATGTTTGCCGGCCCAAGTTTATGCCTCATATGTATTATTTTTCAAATCGCACAGCAAAGCATCAGTTTTTCTTAAAAAATAAACCCAGCGATCATAAAAAACAAAATTTTCTATTCAAGCATTTTGCTTCATATTGTACAAATTTGTCTATTTGACATTTCTGGCTTCAATTTTCATCCCTATTAAGAATAGAAATATGTTTGCAAAAATATAGAGATACAGGGTCAATTTTTTAAAAGTGGATAGATTTAAAAAAAAATTGAATCCAGATAGAGTGAAGAGTCTTTGAGGATTATGGAAATACTTTCCGAAGAACAATACGATTGTCAAACCACTTGTTTACTTTATTTTTTAGGAAAAATTATTTAAGTTAAGATAAGTTTTGTTAACGCTATAAACCACTCGGCTAACAATGTGTGGGATATGTCACATGGCTATGATTTTAACCACTACAACTTCACTAATTTGTCACATCAAGCATGTAGAGGTGTTTCTTTCCTCATTGAAGTCACATGATTTGAACTGGAAAGGCGAAAACGTTTAGCATAAAGAGCAGTGTCAAGCATTAACATGCACCACCAGTGGCAGACAGCTGGAAGAAGAATTGTGTGTTTTAGGGGATTTCATTGTCCAGCATTCAAGTGTTTATGACATTAGCCACCGCCAACAGCCAGCAATCCTGCCACTGCTCCGACAAACAAACCCTGATTTACAGCCTGTCACTCCAGCACTCTTGACAGAGAAATGTTCCCAGCAGGGGCTGGACGCAAACCTTTCCACATTGATCTGTGTCTGCCCACAGTCAATGATTAATGTTCCTGTCAGGAATCAACTGACACACACACACACACACACACACACACACACACACATACACAGCTTTACTTTGAAAAATGTTAAAATAGCTGGGATAAAAACAGAAGTTTTCTTTCAATAAAAAAACAAAGAAAATTGTATGCTAATAGCCTAACAGAACGTGCTTTCATTCACACCTGAATCTGTTTTTGTTTTTTTATAATAAGTATGGCCCAAGAGTCTCACTTTGCCGCAGCTGAAAGCAGAAGTTGTAGAGCACAGGCCTGCTCCACAGCCGGCTCTCATGGATAACTTCTAATGGGTATTATTGCCTGCATAATTGGAAAACTCATTAAAAATAAATCAACAATAGTGCTTAGCTCTACAGTCATAATAGCTCAGCCATCAGTTGCCTGTTCATTCGAGACGCAATGGCTGTAGAGAATAGAAAAGTTTACCCAACAAAAAATAAAGCATGTCACAATCATAGAAAAATGAGCATTTTTCTCTTTAGCGGGGCATGCCCAGGAAGTCACAATAAATAAGTGGCATTCACACCACACTATACTAACAGTCCTGAGAAGCACTCCAGGCCATGATTGTTTTTCTTACTCTATACACTCTCTATAAATGGTTTGCCATTGATTTGATCAAAGATTAATTATAATTCATATAAAAATTTACTTTTGGGTCATCGCTTTCTTTAGATGCCAAGAGATTGACGTTCAAGTGCCGCATGTTAAAAGCAAGAGGTAAACCCTTTCGCTAGTTACCTGTCCACTGCTCCAATAGTGGGCATGTTGCTGTCCATACAGATGTGTCTTCACTGGGGGTTTAAAGGAGGGGTTCAGCCATAGAGAATGCGCTGTGCTTTTATAGTAATAATGCTGATTAGAAATCACAAAAATGATATGAGTCACTGGGCTTCTGTGCTGGCTGAGCAGAGATGACTCTTGTTCCCCATAATGAGATCCAAATGACCATCGGCTATTGTTCGCTTCTCAGGCTGAGGTCTCAAACTGATGAATACAAGGGCTCCCATACTGTCCAGTCCATCATGTTTAGAAAAATAAATGTATCTCCCTCTATAAGTTTATTTCATAAAGTGCTTTGTATACATTTGGTCCAATATGTGCTGTAGAAAATATTACATGGTTTAATGGAAAATCAATAAAGAATTGCTAAACAATACACTTTGTCAAATTCAGCGAATATATCTCCTCACGGTCCGCTAGCTGTCTGTTATATGTACCTTTCTAGCTAGTGCCCTCTCTTTCTTTAAATCCAGTTTAATGCATTGTAACTATCTTTTAATTAGTTAGTTTAGAATCACACTGACGTAACATAAACTGGGTTTTATTCGCTCAAACCTGGAGAAACATGTGAAACGTGTCTCTGCTCATCATCTACTCGAATTACACACACTGAGCATGTGCAAATTACAAATCATGACGTGCATCAATTGGCTAACAGAAAATCTCATATAAGTTCAATTTCAATTCAATTCAATTTTATTTATAGTATCAAATCATAACAAGAGTTAACTCGAGACACTTTACAAATAGAGTAGGTCTAGACCACACTCTATAATATACAAAGCCCCAACAATTCCAGCCATTCCAGTAATTCCCTCAAGAGCAAGCAGTGCGACAGTGGCGAGGAAAAACTCCCTCTTGGGAAGAAACCTTTGACAGACCCAGGCTCTTGGTAGGCGGTGTCTGACGGGCCGGTTGGGGATATGATGAACAGTGGCGATAATAAATCAATTTAATAATGGAACAGTGACTTCAAATGGTAGTTGTAGTAGTTCATGTCATATCAGGGCGCTGCAGGGCGTTACAGGATGTAGCGTGGCCCAGCAGAGCATGGATGGATGTAACAGGAAGCAGCAGGGTCCAGCAGGACGCAGCATGACATTGCAGGGCACCGCTGAGCTCAGCAGGGAGTGCAGCAGGACTACGGCGACAGCTGCAACCAGGATCTTGGTGCCAACGTTCTCCAAGGAAATATGCTGGGTGAAAAAACATAAGGACTCCAGGGAGTAAACTCACCAGAAGCTAGAATTAGTAACAAGCATTTCTGGGACAGGATGCACACAAATGGTAATAGAAAGGGAGAGGAGAGAGCAGCTCAGTGTGTCAAAGGAAGGAAGGAAGTCCCCCGGCAGTCTAGAACTATAACAGCGTAACTAAGAGAGACAGGTCATAAGGAGAGGTAGCCTGTTCGGGCTTTGAACTCTCCCCTGCCGGATCGGGCTGTGCTGGCCTGCCTCCCTCTACTTTTGTTACATATTATTAATCTAACAATTATGAAGAGAAGCAGGTTGGCCAGTTGGGTGGACACTGCAACTCCTCACTCCCTAACTATAAGCTTTATCAAATAGGAGAGTTTTATGTTCATTCTTGAATGAGGTGACAGTTTCTGCCCCCCGAACTCAGATTGTGAGCTGGTTCCATAGGAGAGGAGCCTGATAACTCAAGGCTGTTGGTCCCATTCTACTTTTAGAGACTCTAGGTACCACAAGTAACTCTGCATTCTGGGAGCGCAGTGCTCTAATGGGACAATAAGGTATTAGGAGCTCTTCTAGATATGATGGTGCTTGACCATTTAGAGCTTTGTAGGTCAGGAGAAGGATTTTAAATTCAATCCTGGATTTTACAGGAAGACAATGCAGAGAAGCTAATACAGAAGAAATATGATCTCTTTTCTTAGTTCTTGTGAGAGGATTCTGGATCAGCTGGAGAGTCTTAAGGGACTTATTTGAGCAACCTGACAGTAGGGAATTACAATAGTCCAGCCTGAAAGTAACAAATGCATGGACTAGTTTTTCAGCATTGTTTTGAGACAGGATTTTCCTAATTTTGGCAATGTTACGAAGATGAAAAAAGGTTGTTCTTGAGGTTTGTTTTAGATGGGCGTTAAAGGATATATCCTGATCAAAAATAACCCCTAGATTTCTGACAGTAGTGCTGGAGGCCAAGGCAATACCATCCAGAGTAGCTATGTCTTTAGATAATGAGGGTTGGAGGTGTTTAGGGCCCAGCACAATAACTTCAGTTTTGTTAGAGTTTAACATCAGAAAATTATAGGTCATCCAGGATTTTATATCTTTAATGCACGCTTGAAGTTTAGCTAGCTGACTGGTTTCGTCTGGTTTGATTGACAAGTATAATTGGGTGTCATCCGCATAACAGTGAAAGTTAATTGTGTTTCCTAATAATATTACATATATATATATATATATATATATATATATATATATATATATATATATATATATATATATATATATATATATATAATATAAATATAAGGAGAATAGAATAGGTCCAAGCACTGAGCCTTGTGGGACGCCATGGCTAACTTTAGCGTACTTGGAGGATTTATCATTAACATTAACAAATTGAGTTTGATCAGAGAAATAGGACTTACACAAGCTTAGAGCGACTCCTTTAATGCCAACTAAATGTTCCAATCTCTGTAACAGGATTGTATGGTCAATAGTGTCAAATGCAGCACTAAGATCTAGTAAAACAAGAATGGAGACAAGTCCTTTGTCTTCAGCAGTTAGGTCGTTAGTAATTTTCACCAGTGCCGTCTCTGTGCTATGATTCTTTCTAAATCCTGATTGAAAGTCATCAAATAAACTATTGCTATGTAGAAAATCACATAGTTGGTTAGCGACTACCTTCTCAAGGATCTTGGAGAGAAATGGAAGGTTAGATATAGGTCTATAGTTTGCTAAGACCTCAGGATCGAGGGTGGGTTTTTTCAGAAGAGGTTTTATCACAGCTATTTTAAATTACATAACCTGTTAATAAGGACATATTGATCATATCTAGTAATGAAGTGTTAACCACGGATAACGCTTCTTTGACTAGTCTTGTTGGGATGGGGTCTAAGAGACAGGTAGATGGCTTAGCTGAGGATATCTTTAACATTAATTGTTGAAGGTCTATAGGATAAAAGCAGTCTAAGTATATGTTGTGAATAGTCGTTCTTTCTAGCGTTCCTGCGTTTAAAGGTGAACCGTTAGAAGTTGAGGGCAAAAGGTGATGGATTTTATCTCTAATTGTTATAATTTATAATTAAATAATTATAATTTAAAGAAGCTCATGAAGTCATCACTACTCAGAGCTAGAGGAATAGATGGCTCAGTAGAGCTGTGGCTATCTGTCAGCCTGGCTACAGTGCTGAAAAGAAACCTTGGGTTGTTCTTATTTTCTTCTATTAGTGATGAGTAATAGTCTGATCTGGCCTGTTTTAGGGCCTTCCTATAAGTTTTGAGACTTTCTTGCCAATCCAAACGGGATTCTTCCACTTTGGTGGAACAACATTTACTTTCGAGGTTTCGCGAGATTTGTTTTAATTTGCGAGTTTGGGAGTTATACCAAGGTGCTAGTTTCCTTTGCTTCATCATCTTCTTTTTGAGGGGAGCAACGGAGTCTAAAGTCGTCCGTAGGCAGGTCGTAGCACTGTCTACAAATGCATAAATTATGTCACAGGTGAAGAATCCATATGTGTATGTATATATAGTAATACCCCTGTGTGCCACTGATCTTATTGTTGCCTGTGAATTGCTGTGTTGTGTTTTTACTAATTGCATGTGTTTTTGGCTTTGAATTATGCCTACCAGACGGTAACAAGGCAGGACCGGGACTGGGCCAGGTACAACAGAAGAGCCAAGTGGGCGCCACTGCTCCCAGGAGACCGAGTGCTTGTCCGAAACTTTCGCAGGAGGGCATAGGGGAAGCTGAACTTGCGGTGGGCTCCAGAGCCATATGTGGTGATCAATCAGCTCTGGGAGAACCACCCAGTCTATATACTCTGACCAGAAGGTAAGGAGACACCCATTCGTACAGTACATAGGAATAACCTTCAAGTATGCCCCTTGGATCTGTTACAGTATAAGTGCTTGAGTAGAACAATTGTAATTCAAATGCAATCCAGGCAAATAGACGCTAATTTAAACAATAAAGCAGTGTTGAGTAAGTTTTTGCTGGAGCAGCAAACTAGCGTTTGAAATACGGGAACACCGGAAGTGACAACACTGGAAGTGACAATACGCTTACCTTACACGTCAGCACGTCAGTCCTAAGTAATACTTTTAACTTAAATCATGTATTATATTCAATGTGAATATTACATCCCCCTTCTTATAGAAGTGTAAGGTTATAATCCAGATACCTACACACAGTCAGTATCAGAGGTGTCAAGTAACGAAGTACAAATACTTCGTTACCTTACTTAAGTAGAAATTTTGGGTATCTATACTTTACTGGAGTAATTATTTTACAGCATACTTTTTACTTCTACTCCTTACATTTTCACGGAATTATCTGTACTTTCTAATCCTTACATTTTAAAAATAGCCTCGTTACTCATATTTCAGTTCGGCTTGTTTTCATTCCGGCTCGTCATCGTTCAAAAAAACACACACAAAAAAACCCTATCCAGATCGCTCCATCCGGAGAGAGTGAATGTGATTGTGGTTGGATGAGAAGTATAAACATAGTCATTCCGACACCCTATTAGTTTGTACGCGATCCATCAAACCTGCACAGACCCAGTGCTAATACGGCACCGGTGCTTTAACGACCGTTATCTACCGGACCGAATAGCAACGCTGATTTCGATGCCTTATTTAGGTGCCTTATTTAGGTGCCACTTAGATGCCTGCGCTTCTCTCTGATGCTCCGAAAACGGACATTAGAGGGAACTGAAACTTTGCCGCACGGGACGCTAGTTAACACTACAGTTGGCAGCAGCTAACGTTAGCCTACGGTTAGCTAGCAGCTAGAGTAAACACGGTTAAAATGCTGAGAGCTAAACGGTGTAAAAGTGTGTCTGTATTTCACTGGAGAGGACTGTAACACCAGCCTGTAGCTGTCGTTGTCTGAAAAACACAGACACAGAGATGTGTCACCTTTTTCAGCCCTTCTGAGTTTGCAGGTATGATTTTAATATAACATTATTATAGTCATGATTTTGTCCTAACGTTTTGGGGTTAAGCTGTTGTCCTTAATGGCATTGTTTCCCCCTTACATCAGGGGTCTTCAACGTTTTTTAAACCAAGGACCCCTTAACTTAAAGTGAGATGTAGCAGGGACCCCCTACTACATATTGTATGAAATTAAGTTACCTATTAAACTGGGCCTACAATAACAGTTAGGGCAACCTAAAGCGTTCTTACATACCCTTTTTTCATAAGCTATTAAAATATTAATTGTTGGCATGATTTTATAATATTTTAATGTAACATACTGTATGTGGCACAGTAAATCTAGGATTAACTGTGTCTGTGGGTTGATATCTTAGGGACTACCTAACCTATAGGCCAGTAAGCCTATCATCAGTGGGAATTTATATTTGCTAATAATATGTTGGAATTTCGTTAAGGCATTTTAATTTTAAAAGACTCAAAGATAATAAAAAGACTCAAAAATTTACAATAATTTGGAGGCCCCCCTGCAATGACTTTAAGGACCCCTTGTTGAAGATCTCTGCCTTACATTACTTTTACTTTTATACTTTAAGTAGTTTTGAAACCAGTACTTTTACACTTTTACTTAAGTAAAAAGCTTGAGTTGATACTTCAACTTCTACAAAAGTCTTTTCAAACCCTAGTATCTATACTTCTACTTGAGTAATGAATATGAATACTTTTGACACCTCTGGTCAGTATGGGTGAATATCTGAAGCAGGATATATGTACTAGTTCACCATGACATAACTGTCACTGTCATAACTGTGGGGTACTTACAAAGTAACTGCTCTAACATTCAATGAGCTTTCCTACACTGAAATGAATGAACACATCTGTTGAGATATCAGAAATCACAAAATTGCAAACAGAACTAGTTATCACATATGTTGCAGTCAGAACCAAACAACCAATTTTTTTTTTTTGGAAGGGCAGCGATCTGCCTACACCCTTTACATGGTATTACAAGTGCAAAACAGCTCTAGGCTTGATTTCTCGTCCGGATCTTGTCTTGTAAGTGGTGGTAAGGGGCAAATTAATTTGCGGTCTGTGGAGTAGGAGATGTGCTGTTGTGTGGAGTCTTTGGTGCGTTTGACACACCCACACACAATGAAATGTGTGAGAGGTTCTTTAAAATTATACCAGCAATTAACTTTCCACTGACCGTAATGAACCAGGACCACTTCAATATTTAAATTTACACTTTATTTATGATAAACTACGAAAAAAGATAAAACAATTTTCAGGTAAAAAGTAATAAGAAAGCCGGCCGATTTCAGTCCAACCACAAGTCCATATGGCGTAGTGTTAATTTTGTCACCTATTTTTAATTTAGTCTTAGTCTTGTACCAAATGTCCTTGTTAGTTTTAGTCATATTTAGTCATTCACATATCTTTTTTGTCGACTAAAAGTCTCGTCATTTTAGTCTAGTTTTAGTCAAAAGAGAACTCAATATATCTTAGTCAAGTTTTAGTCAAAACATTTGTCTTTTTTTAAAAAACTAATTATTTCTGAGATTATTTATGATTTGATTTCAGCCAATAAAAATAATATATAAATTATATAAAGATCTTCCTTAGTTCACCTTGTAAATTCCTTTCAAATGACAAAAACAACCACTGAATAGGAAAATGGTATTTTACAATAACATTGAACGCAGCACAAGGCTGGTGGCGAGTTTGAAGTAAACGCAAAATCTGTGTTTTTCAGACAACGGCAGCTGCAGACTGTCGTACGTCCCCCTGTTGGAATCCTCTACAGTGAAATACAGACACACTTTTACACCGTTTAGCTGTCAGCATTTTAACCGTGTTTAATCCAGCTGCTAGCTAACGGTAGGCTAACGTTACCTGCTGTCAAGTATAGTGTTAACTAGCTAACGGTAGGCTAACGTTACCTGCTGCCAAGTGTAGTATTCATTAGCGTCGCATTTAAGTGACACCAAAATCCACGTTGCTATTTGGGCCGGTAGATAACAGTCGTTGAGGCACCAGTCGGTGCCGTATTAGCACCGGGTCTCCTTACCCAACCCTAGTAACAGCTGAATATTCTATCTCATGATGGAAAAGTAGAGACAATTGTAGACGAAAATGAAGAGAGATTTTATCTTAGTTTTTATTTTCGCAAAACATTTTAGTCTTGTCTTTTTGTCACCAATAATGCATGTTCATTTATTCTTAGTCAGCGTTTTTGGACATTGGCGCTGTCTCGTCATTGTTATGTCCTAGTCATGGAAAAAAAGGTTGTTGAACATATTTAGTCTCGTCCGACGAAATTAACACTAATATGCCGTCAGTCAGTTCGGTAAGCAGGTAGCAAGAGGGAGGGCTGATTCTGCTGGGGGGCAGCTTGGGCTTCTTTTCCCCTACACCACTCCGCGATGCGATGCCAGCACTGGAGGCACTGAGGAGGAATAAGGACAGCCTTTAAGTCAAGCACAACACACAAGAACAGCTTTCTCACACACCCGGAGTGGGTAGGCTAGAGGACTTTCCTTCACTTATCTGAACACAGGCATTGAATCCATCATTCAGGTGGCTGCGTCCCCCTGCTACTTTGTTCTCCGTCGATGTGTTCTGCCCCGATCTGCGCCACCACTCGTTTGACTGCACTTGCTTTGGTTTGTCACGGTTAGCGATCCTCCAGCCGTCTGCTCGTCTCAGTGTCCTCTGCCCTCCGGTGCGCCTGCTTCTCTTCTGTGCTCTCTGTCAGTGCTGCTTCTCCTCTGTGCTCCCCGTCTGTGTCACTTCCCTCTGTGGCCTTGTTGCTGTCCTCTCTTTCGGTGCTCTGCCATCCGTTCTCGTGTGTCCCTTTTTCACTGCTCCAAAGTTCCTGCCACACCTGTCTTTCATAAGTTCATTACTCTAGGAACAGTTTTCCACACCTGTCTTTGATCAGCATCATCAGTCCAGGCTGTCCAAAGTCAGAGGGATCCAGCAATACCTAGTGGTATTTATATATTTTTAACCCCACCATAAATAATTGTTCAAACGTCATGGCTAAAAAAGGTACAAATGCAATACGTTAAAACACACGGGCACAGCAAACATTAAACTCATTTGTCTCTTTCAACAGGTGACGCAGAGGCACATTGATGCTGGCAAGACCTGGGGCAAATTTTGACAAATAGTTCACCATGCCTAAGATTGTTTCCAGCTCACCTTTGTCCTTTGGGGCTTTAATCTCTTTGATAGCTGCAATCTTGGCTGGATCAGGCTTGACTGAGGTGCCCAAAGTAGCTGACCTCAATGGCGCAGACAACACTCTTTTCTGGGTTGAGCTTCACTCCTCTCTCTGGAATGTTGCAGCATGGCACAGAGGTTTTCATCATGCTCCTGCTTGTTCCTGCCATATGTCGTCGTCCACAATCGCCATGACACCTTGTAGATCTCCATAGGTCTTGTTCACTTTCCGCTGGAACTCGTCCTGGGCAGATTTCACTCCAAAGGCTAACCGCAGGAATCTGTACCGTCCAAACACTGTTTTGAAGGTTGTCATCTTGGAAGACTCTTCTGTGAGTTTTATAGCCCAGTAGTCCGACTTGGCATCCATGACATTAAAGTTGCATCTTCCAGCTAACCTGGATGTGAGGTCATCGAGGGTTGGTAAAGGGTAGTGCGGTCATTTGATTATCTTGTTCAAGTCTTTAGGTTCAAGGCATATCCTCAGCTTGCCTGTGCGTGGTTTTTCTGCTGCTACCATTGAGTTGATCCATTCAGTTGGTTTGGTGACTTTCATGATGACCTTTTGTTTCTCCATGCTCTGTAGCTCATCCCGCAGACCCAAAACAGGCAAAATCTATCAACCCCGGAAGGGCGAGGGAAGGCACAAGAGTCAAACAAGGCTAGAGAACAGTGGGGCCTAAGGAACTGAGGTGCTGCGGCCAGCTAGGCCTGGGGTCCAAGGCTGCGGACAGCAGCGAAGGTGGAACCCATAGGGCGGCCGAGCAGGCCATCGAGGACCCTCAGGAGGTCAAGCAGGACAGCGAAGGTGGAGACACTCTGGAGGTCGAGCAGGACAGCGAAGGTGGAGACCCTCTGGAGGTCGAGCAGGACAGCGAAGGTGGAGACCCTCAGGTGTCCAAGCAGGATGCGAGGACTCTGAGGCGGCCGGCTGGGAAGGCGAAGCCTCTCTGGAGGCCGAACAGGACGGCGAAGGCGGAGCACCTCTAGAGGAGCTTGGCTGGGGCCAGGTGATGGGACAGCAGGACTGGGACTAGATGGCGGGTCAGTTGGGCTGGGACCAGGCGGCGGGTCAGCTGGGCTGGAGTCCGCCAAACAGAGATCAACAGGGCTGCCGACAGGACACGAGGGGCAGGAGCGGGCCTGACCGCCGACAGGGCACGAGGGGCAGGAGTGGGCCTGACCGCCGACAGGGCACGAGAGGCAAGAGTCGGTCTGACCAACAAAGGCAAAGTCTCTGGGGGACAAGACAAGGGCATAGTCACTGGGGCGGTCTCTGGGGCGCCGGAGACCGGCAAAGTCACTGGGGCAGTCTCTGGTTCGCCCGTAAGCGAAGACTCTGGCAGAGCAGTCAAGGTAGACTCTGGGAGAGCGGTCGACGCAGACTCTGGGAGGCTGCACGTCAGCTGCGGTTCTGGGCAGCTGCAAGTCAGCGGCGGGTCTGTGCGGCTGCACGTCAGCGGAGGGTCTGTGCGGCTGGTCAGCTCAGAAACACTGGTCACACTGTTCAGCTCAGGAACACTGGTTAGCTCAAGAACACTGGTAACACTGGTCAGCTCTGGAACACTGGTAACACTGGTCAGCTCAGGAACACTGGTAACACTGGTCAGCTCTGGAACACTGGTCAGCTCAGAGACACTGGTCAGCTCAGAAACACTGGTAACACTCGTCAGCTCAAGAACACTGGTCACACTGGTCAGCTCTGGAACTGGGTCACTGGGCAGCTCGGGCTCAGGTCCGACGAGAGGTTGATTTAGGGCATGGCGTTGGGAGCCATGTTGACTATTCCTCTGTCTACGGCCTCCATGAGTCCCTGGAAATATAGCTAGATGGGTCCCTTCAAAGGACTACTTGTTTTTGAGGGTGCCCGCAGAGTAGGTTGCCGTTGAGCCGATTGAAAGGTGTTCAGGGGAGCTGAAAGAAGGCAAACTGGACCCTTGTCTTCCAGCTTGAAGGCTGGCGGCTTTGGCCTCCTCCGTCTGTCTAGCACACCTAGCCATATACTGGAAGATGGTCAAAAAAGTCTCTGGCTCACTTCCAGGTGGAGCACCGACAGGACTAGGAGTAGGCTGGGTAACGGACATGAAACCTGTAGCCAAACAGCACACAGGTGGATGGGCAGGAGCGGAAACAAATCTTTTACCCTAGTCAGGAAGTGAGTCACTCAGCCAGGGTTTTTATGACACCATATTATGAGCCAATGACAAAATAGCCTCCTTCTGGTAATCACTGTCAGCTTCCTTCCACATGGTTTTAAGCTCAATAAGGTCACAAATAAGCTCACAGAGTTCCTCTGACATGGAATGTGCGGGATCCATTGTCCAGGTAGCTTGGAGCAGCAAACAAAAAAAAAATACAAAAAACTGGGAACCCACCGGGAAAGATAAGCCTCTCTGCTGGGTCCAAGTGGTCAGATCATTCTGTTATGGATGGCTGGAGAGAATGCGGACCGAAAAGGCTGGTAGGCAGGCAGCAGGTTAGAGGTTGAGGATTTATTTAAAAAAGGAGTCTGTACAACAAAAGGAGTCCAAAAATCCAGCAGGCAAAACAAACAAGGAGACAAAAGAAGCAGGCAAAAACTAATGTCCAAAGTGAAGCAACAAAAGAACAGAATATCAAAAACAGAAGAACTCCAGAAACAGAAACTACTGACCAAAAACTCACAGACGAGAAGACGGGACTGAACACGGTTGGGAAACTGACACGCTGACACAGTACAGAAGCGAAGCAAACACACAAAGTGATCTGACAAAGGACAGGGGGAAACACAAAGACTAAATACACAGACTAACGAGGAAACACAACACAGGTAACACAAGGCTGGGAAACAGGTGAAACACATGGCAATCACAAGGGCGGGAAAACACAGGAAGTAAAACAAGACCATCAAAATAAAACAGGAAACGGGCAAAAATACAAAACAGAAAAAACAGATACCAACATAAGACCACACAGAACCAAAATGCCCAACCCATAACAAAAACAGAGTAAATACCAAAAACAGACCACCACAATAAAACAAAACCCAAAACAATGGATATGCATAACACTATTTCATGAGACCTAGCAACGTCTATTGCTTTATCCAGCGTCAAATGAGATCCGATATTAAGCAGCTTTTCACGAACTTTAGGTGAATGAATGCCAAACACCACCTGATCTCTTATCATCTCCTCACTATTAGCATACCCACAGTCCTTCACAAGCAGTCTCAATTCCATGACAAACTCCCTGTATCTTCTCATGGAATTTGTAGCGTGCAAAAATTATGTTGGACTTTGGCATTACGTATGCTTCAAAACGCTCATAGTATGATTTTCAAACCTTTGTCCTCTGTTAATGTCCATGTATTATAGATATCTCTACCTTTTTCTCCAACCCACAAGAGGAGATAACTGCACTTCTCGTCTTCTGGTTTCTTCCTAAACGGACCGGTAAACATCAATTCCACATGAAGTTTGAACTTGCACCATGCTACGGGCAGGATGCTAGCATCCCAATACATATGGGGTGACGGAACTCCAGAGACTTCTGACACCATGTCTTGTTTTGTACTGCCTGTACAAAAATGTAGAATCACACTGATGTGACATAAACTGGGTTTTATTCGCTCAAACCTGGAGCAACATGTGAAACGTCTGCTCATCGTCTACTCGAATTACACACACTGAGCATGCGCAGTTTATAAATTATGACGTGCATCAATTGGCCAACAGAAAATCTCATATAAGTAATGCTTTTAACTTAAATCATGTATTATATTCAATGTGGATATTACAATATGTAGCTCAGTGTAAGTTCATTCAGAAAGACGCTTCACATTTCTCTCTCTTCCAACCTAATCAGCTGCATTGTCATCAGCTAAATGTGGGCGGTTACTCTTTCAGTTAAACCAACCAGATTTTTCCACAATCTCTGTGAGCTATTGCTTTGTTGCATTCAAACATTAAGGGCCCTATTTTAACGATCTGAAACGCAAGTATCAAACTTGAAACACAAGTAGCTTTGTGGGCGGCTCTCCGGCGCTGTTGCTATTATAATGGCGGGATAAATGAGTCTTGCGCCCAACGCAAATCTAAAATGGGTTGGTCTGAATTAGCTAGGTGTGGTTTGGGCGTAACGTGCAATAAACCCAGAGCGTCATCTCACATTCCCTTTAAGAGCAGGCGCACTTGTTCCATGGCAGATTGCTATTATGACGGTGGATTTGCCTGCCGCACGCCAGCGGGAGCCGTCCGGGATGTGGCAAAGTAATAAATGCCCGTCTTGTCTGGGTGGCGATGTTGCTGCAGCCTCTCGGGCGCATCTCCTCAAGTCTGGAGAGGATTGCTGCAGCCATGGAGCGTGGGCCTCCAAACGTACCACCTGCTTCTGTTGCACCCCTTCCTCCTCCCCCCACTCCATCTCCGTCCACCCGCTCCACCAAGAGCGCATTGCGCATTGCCACTCCCGGACCAGATCCCGCCGTAGTGTCCAATCCCGCCGTAGTTCAACATCACGTCTCCTTAAGTCCTCTAATATTTCCTCATTTATGTCATCAACACATCCATGATTCATGGAAATGTTGTGTAAAACACAACAAGCCACACACACTTTTTGAGGACTGTACTGTAAAGTGCCTCCTGACCTATGCAAACACCTGAAGCGCATTTTCAGTAATATTTTTCCTTGTAATTATGTATGGTTTGCAAAAATGGGAACTGCTGCGTCCGTGTAGATGAGAGAAGCAAAGTGTATGCGCGTTGTGCACACACTACATTATGGCCAAGCATGCGCCCCTAAAATAGCATCTGAATAACTGCGCCACTGACTTTGACTAGCGCCACTGACTTTAGACCAGTGTTGGGTACTTGTAGGGTACAGATTTGATCATTGGCAAATTATCAAAGATATTTTATCACTATTAATAAAGTTATGATTATGGTTATTAATAACTTTATCAAATCTACAAACAATCAAAACGGGGCACCACCCTGCAAGTCAGGGACAAATAATCAAACTGTGAAACAGTCTCATTTCTGTAGTAATCCTTTAAAGGAACAAAGTGTGTGTGTGTGTGTGTGTGTGTGTGTGTGTGGAGGAGGGCGTGTGTCCAAAGGTAGTCTAACCCAAAGACTACCAAAATGGCTACTCCTGTGAGGTGCACAAAACTATTTAGCCTCAAGAGTGCGGTAGTGGTGCTGGGTGCACGAGGAGGGGTTGAAGAGGCCGAGGGGGTTGCTGGGCAATGCGCACGCTTAGCCCATAGCTTGTATGCTAGGCTATGTGTTAGCTCTGTACAAAAGCTATGCAGACTCCACGTGGTTAAGCTAGCAGCGTTAGCTCGGGAGCTACGTGACTAGCTTGCAGAAAAAAGCTGTTACCGTGGCCAGTGTGTGTGTGTGTGTGTGTGTGTGTGAGAGAGAGAGAGAGAGAGGAAAGAAACCTGAACAGAAGGAAAACATTTGAAATCTTGATCTCTTGTGGTTTTGAAAATAACTCCTCTCTTCGTTACTCGAGATTCTAACTTAACTTGTCATTACAGCAGAATCTGAGGTTTGGTTCAACGACAGAAAGTGTTATTTTCCTCGCTACTTTCAGCGAGCGGACAACTGACTTAGATTGCTGACAAACTTCTCCAAGGTGGGAAGTAATGTACACAGTCTCAAACACAAACCATCAACGAAGTATCGTGATCAAATGATACATTCACAGAAACAGATCTATAATCACAGCCTGGACCAGTAGCACATGATTAAAATCAAATCACATTAATGGCAAACAAGTAGTAGCAATAACCTTTGCTTATTAATAAAACAAACCAAACACACTAGTTCTAACGTCTGCCCAGAACTGTGTAAAATAACTGTGTGCTGTTTGTTAGTTAATCTCTCGCCAGAGATTAACGATCGGTACGTCCAGAGCAGTGGACGAAACGCGATCCTAGTCGACGTACAAGAAAACGGGCACGTTGTCCTCCTTTCCTTGAATCCGGGCTGATTAAACCCGCTGCAGATGTGAGGGAATACTGGGTCAGTATTCCGCTCGGATCCCTTTTGTATCAGAAAAATACTTGATGTCCCAGCTCAATCTCGACCGGTGAGGTGAGGCTGGCTAGCTAGCTAGTTCGAACAGCTGAGCGGCGCGTCTTCTTTCAGTAATGAATTACTGTGAAGAGCACTGAAAGACGATCCTACAAGTGGCAACCTGTAGGAGTTTGGTGAAACAGGCTTTGGAATTCACATGCAGGCCAAGATCCCTTTGTCTTGCCCTCGTGTCTTTTGTCTCACCGGTCAGTTCCATCTGAGGCCTTTTGGGTTAAAATCAGGTTTAACCAACCGCTTAGTCCCAACACCAGGTTTTTGCTGGTCTGTGGCAGAATTGTTTTCTGAAAATGCGAAATAGAACTGGGGAACATTTGCGCCTGAACACGCCTCCTTCTTTTCGCTGAACCGCCCCCGGGAGTGCAAATACATTCCCTAATTTACCGATGTGCGTCTGTGGAGGGAAAAGTCTGCTGTGTGTCGGGTGCAAAATAGGAATGATACATGCGTCGGTGTACAAAGGCAATTGCGCTGAGTGCAAGATAGGGCCCTAAATCTGTTCTACTCTTTGCTGCTGTCAGTTGTCATTTCAGGCAAAATCGATACAACCCTCCTCCACCCTATTCACCTCCAGTTCTAGTTGGACCCTATATATATATATATATATAAATATATATATATATATAAATTATTCAAATTGATACAGTAGAAATGCTTGCTTTTGAGTTAACATGTTTTATACTTCCTGTGAAAATAATCAAATTTTTCTGTCATCCTATTTTTTTAAGCAATGCATTTAGTTGCACTAATGATACAATATGTGAATGTGTTGTGAATTTAATGTCTGGTTAATAATTTAGTTTTAGTGAGTAAAACGTTAAAACACTGCTACACTTGATTTTATTGATGTAAAGAAGAGGTAATTTAATTCTACAAAACAAAGAAAGAAAAAGGAAAAAGCTACTTGAATGATGTTGCCAATGTGTGCTTTCTCTGTGTTTTATTCTTCTCTCATGCTCCTGTTTGGATAAAAGTTTCACTTCAGATTCTGGATGATTGTTTTTCTCCACAAATTATAATTCCCCACACTGATACAAATCTATCATCACGAGACAAGTCGTCTGTATTAATTGCTTTTATTTACCTAAGACAAGAAATATGACAGATACCAGATGCACATACTGGGTAATATGGCCTAAACTGAGGCGCAATACATTAAAGTCACACACATTAGATTTTTAATGTCTATTAACTCCTGCAGCGGGCCATAAATCTTAATTGCAGACAACCGGCTATAGAGGTCACACATGGTAGCTGCTTGGACCATCATTAGTCTTAACATAGAGGGTGTGTGTGTGTGTGTGTGTGTGTGTGTGTGTGTGTGTGTGTGTGTGTGTGTTAAAAACCGCATTAATAGGTTTTGTATTAATATTATGAATGTAGCTAATTATTAATTTTGGTTGGGGGCACCTGGGGGCCAAGGCAAGATTAACAGTACCTTACTGAACTAGGTCAATTCTAGCCCAATCTTAACATGTGAAACAAACCTTTCAACACTTGCACAAGTCACATATGTGAATAGTAGAGAAGATAAGAGATATAACATAAGAGATGCTATAAACAGATAAACAGACTTTTTAGAGCTGTCTTTTTCATCTGCAAAATGTAGCTACCAAAATGGATAGTAACAATAAATGTTCTGTGCTGTAACTTTTGATGGAACATATACAAATATACAGTACAGGCCAAAAGTTTGGACACACCTTCGCATTCAATGTGTTTCCTTTATTTTCATGACTATTTACATTGTAGATTGTCACTGAAGGCATCAAAACTATGAATGAACACATGTGGAATTATGTACTTAACAAAAACGTGTGAAATAACTGAAAACATGTCTTATATTCTAGTTTCTTCAAAGTAGCCACCCTTTGCTCTGATTACTGCTTTGCACACTCTTGGCATTCTCTTGATGAGCTTCAAGAGGTAGTCACCTGAAATGGTTTTCCAACAGTCTTGAAGGAGTTCCCAGAGATGCTTAGCACTCTGCGGTCCAGCTCACCCCAAACCATCTCGATTGGGTTCAGGTCCGGTGACTGTGGAGGCCAGGTCATCTGGCGCAGCACTCCATTACTCTCCTTTTGGACAAATAGCCCTTACACAGTCTGGAGGTGTGTTTGGGGTCATTGTCCTGTTGAAAAATAAATGATGGTCCAACTAAACGCAAACCGGATGGGATGGCATGTCGCTGCAGGATGCTGTGGTAGCCATGCTGGTTCAGTATGCCTTCAATTTTGAATAAATCCCCAACCGGCACCGTCAGACACCTCTACCAAGAGCCTGGGTCTGTCTCCTCTTAACAGTTGTTCTAAAGATGTGTATGCTGCTAGAACTCTGTGTGGCATTCATCTGGTCTCTAATCTGAGCTGCTGTTAACTTGCAATTTCTGAGGCTGGTGACTCGGATGAACTTATTCTCAGCAGCAGAGGTGACTCTTGGTTTTCCTTTCCTGGAGCGGTCGGTCCTCATGTGAGCCAGTTTCGTTCTAGCGCTTGATGGTTTTTGCGACTGCACTTGGGGACACAGTTTTCGCAATTTTCCGGACTGACTAACCTTCATTTGTTAAAGTAATGATGGCCTCTCGTTTTCTCTTTACTTAGCTGATTGGTTCTTGCCATAATATGAATTCTAACAGTTGTCCAATAGGGCTGTCGGCTGTGTATCAACCTGACTTCTGTACAACACAACTGATGGTCCCAACCCCATTAATAAGGGAAAAAATTCCACTAATTAACCCTGACAAGGCACACCTGTGAAGTGAAAACCATTTCAGGTGACTACTTCATGAAGCTCATTGAGAGAACACCAAGGGTTTGCAGCGCTATCAAAAAAGCAAAGGGTGGCTACTTTGAGGAATCTAAAATATAAGACATGTTTTCAGTTATTTCACACTTTTTTGTTAAGTACATAATTCCATATGTGTTCATTCATAGTTTTGATGCCTTCAGTGAGAATCTACAATGTAAATAATAAATAGTAAAGAAAACGCATTGAATAAGAAGGTGTGTCCAAACTTTTGGCCTGTACTGTATATGTATCAGTGTCTCTGTGTCCCAACTGGCACCGGCAGATGGCCGCCCACCAAGAGCCTGGGTCTGTCCAAGGTTTCTACCTAGAAGGAAGTTTTTCCTCTCACTAAATGCTTGCTCTTGGGTGGAATTGTTGGGTCTTTGTAAATTATAGAGTGTGGTCTGGACCTTCTCTATCTGTACAGTGTCTTGAGATAAGTCTTGATACTATGGATACAATTTAATTGAATTATAGGCATGTAAATATAATGGCACATAGAGATTCTGGACATTCTGACAATCATAAATAAAATGGAATTCTGTACACATTTGAAATTGGATGTTTGGATTGTTATTGTTATTTTTCTGGTCTCTTTCTGAGACAACAAAAACAAAACATGTTTCCATACTTTAAACTGTCTATTAGTAGAACAAATTGTCCAACTTTCTAGATCTTGAAACAATTAAAACTTAACATTGGTGATTGCCAACACGTAATTACCTCTGATATCAGTTTGCTGCAGATAAGTGTGCTGTATTGATTGTGGATCCCCTCCCCTAACCTGCTATCAAACCCATGGGAGATCAATGACAACAGTGGCACAACCCTCCCTCTGGGACTCTGTAGAGGTCAGTACTGATGTTGATGGTTGGTAGAGGAGACGATCCCCCCCTCCACCACCCCCCACAGCCCCACTGTGTGTGTGTGTGTGTGTGTGTGTGTGTGTGTGTGTGTGTAACTGGCTGATGGGATTCAGTCTGTCAGGGTAGCTATATAGCCACTGAGAAGCTTCTCAGTTGTCATTCCCCCACGGCTGTGAAACTGCAGTTTGTTGCTGGGTGACGGAGACGAGATGATGAACATCCATTAGATCCAGTGTCAGGAGTATATCTGTAATGTTGCTGCTGTGTGCGGATGTCTAAATCTCCTCACACATCCTCCTCACCAAATGCTCAGCTTTTTAAAGCTGCATGATCCTATTTTTTTATGTAACATACGTTGTCATGTTCCTGTCCCCATTGTGGACTTGAAATCAACAAAAAGTAATATTAAGGCTGAAGCTGATAGTCAATATTGCAGAGCTGCTGTACAACCACTTAAACTAAGCTTGGATACTTATCCTCCCAGCAAAATCTGGCTGAATATTTCTGAAACTAGTGTACAGCAGCCTCCACACATGGTCCAAATAATAATGATTGAAATATATTAACAACTATTGACTGGATTGCCCTGAAGTTTTACATAGAAATTCAGAGGATGAATCCCACTGGCTTTGACAATTGCCTGACTTATCCTCTAGCACCAACAGCCAGTGGACCATTTGTTTTTTTTTCTGAAATATCTTGACCAAAGTAGGATAGATTGCTATGAAATTTGGCACATATACATACCCGTGATGCCCAGAGGATGAATGTATTTGTGATCATGTGACCTCTCCTCTAGTGCAACTAGCAGGTAAATGTTTTCATTTATTCCTAGATAATTGAATATTTCAACATTACAAAACGAATGAGCACCAAATTTCATACAGACAGTCATGGTTCTGAGATGATGAATCATAATGACTTTGCTGATCCCCAGACCTTTCTTCTAGCAGCACCCTGAGGTTCACATTTGTGGTTTTAAGGAAAATGTCTCAACAACTGATAGATGGATCGTGCTACAACATTGGAGCTCCCCAGGGCTGTGTGCTCAGACCCCTCCTGTTCATGCTGTACAACCTTGAACGCGACCCTAATCATGGAGAGAACTATGTTGTGAAGTTTGCAGATTAGACCGTTATCAGCCGGATTCCAAACAACGATGAGACTTAATTTTTCAAGGAAATTAACAATCTTGCAGGGTGATGCTCAGTGAAAAACATAATGCTCAAGAGATTCCTTAGAGAACTGCCGGAAAGTCCTATCTGAAAGACACCCCTTTATTAACAGTGCCAGAGTTTTATTTCCTTTTTTGTTTCCTAATTACCCATAACATTCCTCTTCTACGAATTTACTCTTCAAAGAGGTTTGGTTTTTACTCTAAACATGAACTATTAACACAACACATGGATATGCCGTCAATTTCTCTGTCCTTCCTTCACTTTTGATTCAAGCTATATATTGTCAATTCTACATTAAAAACATTAAAAAGTATTTCAAAATTGCCCAAATTAATTAAATATATTCCACACTGGTTGAACCACCTCAGTAAAATGATTACACTTATTTGTAAACATGTCACTGTGTACCCATTATTAATGTGGGACTTTGTTGTTAACAGTGTTTTTTATGAAGGACAGGATCCAGGAAAAATAATGACTACATTTTTTTTCCAGTGAATTGATGTAAGCAGGTTGCTAATGCATATTGTTCAGATCCTCTGAACTAAACCTGTGCCTCAACAGCAAATCTCATTATAGTAATTTACCTGGATTAAAAGTGAGCCAGATTTGCAAAACCAGAAAGCCTGAGCCCAAAGTTAGCTGGCTAACCTTATGGCTAACCATAACAAGGGCTTAAAAACTAAAAACTCTGCATTTCCATTAATTTGTAGATATAGTTATAATCCCAATGTGATAAAACCTTGTACACATTTAATATTAAATGTAGTGAGCAACTTCACACTACCAGAGGATCAAACCCCCCTCCGCTTTTTTATTTCCAATTAGCTTTTTGCAGCGCCACCCTCAGGTTTAAAGCACATTCATGGAGCCAACACAGGGGGAAACCCTTTGGATTTTTTTCTTTTTCTTTTTTAGATTATTTTTGGCATTTCCACCTTTAATGGACAGTTCAGCTAGGTGATAAAGGGAAGAGAGAGGGAGAAGACATGCAGGAAATTGTCACAGGGCGGAGTTGAACCCTGGACCTCTGCGTCAAGGCATAAACCTCCTCTATGTATATATGTGCACCTGCTCTACCAACTGAGCCAACCCAGCCACAAACCCTTTGGATTTTAATGAACCCACTGCCTTTCCTTAAGCCCTCAAGAAAAACAAAGAACACTGTAGCCTTGAGGGCCCACTACTGTGGTTACAGACCTTTTGTTCATGTGCACCAGAAAATACTTTTGTTTGCACATATGGGAAGGAGAATGTTAGTCCCTGTGCAGATAGAGGTGAAATGGAAGAAATGGAAGAAATTTTCCTGTGGAGAACCTGAAATTTTTTTTTACATTTTGCAGAAGTCTCTCTTAGTCTCTCCCTCTCTCTTCCTTTTACACATATGCACACAAAGTCAGCCCTGGTTTGAGATGCTAATGTTGCACCACGAGCCATTGACCTCTCAGTGCCATTCAGAGAGCAACCACTCACCGTGAACTGCTGAATAATACATTGACAGTATGTGAAGTACAAAGCTGAGCATCTCTGCTTGGGAGAGCGACTACGATGAATCACACATGCGTGGCAGTTTGTTGCATCTTTAAAATATCAAACTCCTCCGAATGTCTGTTGGCATTGCTCAAGTCTTCCCCACAGAAACGCCCTCGACTGAAAATGCAAGCAATGGCAATTTTATTTATAAAACACATTTCATCACATCTTAACCTAAAGTGCTTTACATTAAAAACAGCATAAATAGCATAAACATTCAAACAAAGCATGAATAGAAATAAGACTACAGTATAGGCATCAACATAACAAGACAATCTACAAAAACAAACAAAAACGTACAAGTGCAACCATACAAATTCATACACAAGCATGCACGCGCACACACACACACACACACACACACACACACACACACACACATACATACACTGTACAGGCCTGAAACTTTTGCTGAAAATGGAGGCTGAGATAAGCAGGGAAAATACTAGTCTGCAGGAAGCTATTAATAATATTTTCTATGGTATTTATAAAGCAATGGAGGACAGATTTAAACAGTTTGGTAGGGATGGAATCAAGAGAGCAAGTGCAAGACTTCAGGTGCTACATTACTTCCTCTAGATCTTTGGAGTTGACAGGACAAGTGAGAATGTTGACATTGAGGGTCTGAATTGATTGCTGCAATAAATTGTCTCATTATCTCTAATATGAGACACTTTCTCTTGAAAAAAGACATTAATCGCATTTAGTTGTTGAGAGGAGCTCATTAGGAATAGATTTGGAGGGGTTAATCAGTTCGTCAATTTACGAGAATAGGAATGAGACAGTGTTGTAATTATTGTTAATTATTTCAGAGATCTTGGACTGTCTGGCAGATTCTATATCTGCGTTGTGCATTTTTATAAATTTCAAAATTAACGTGCAATTAGTTTTTCTCCATTTTTCGTCCAGTTCTTCAACACTCTTCTTGCAATGTTTACTTGTTCACTGTTTCTTCAAGGTGCTTTTGGTAGTCCATGTTTCTTTACAGTTTTACTGACAGGAGCAACTTGATCAATGATTTGAGACATGACATTTGTGAAATTGTCAACCATTATATTTAAACTCAGTAGCAGGGATGATGTGATGTTGTGATCAATATTTGTCATCATAATATGACATTTATCATGTCCATCCAAGTTATTTTGAACTAAAGTTTTACATCAGCAGGATAACATAAGCATAACATATGAGTTTCCTATTTCACTTCACAATCAGAAGCAAATAGCCCAGGTTAAGCCACTTTGTTAAATAGAGTTTTCTTTTTTCTTTCAACATTTTACAACAATATGTCCTCTAGGTGGCAACTGCGACATTAGTTAGCTCTCTATAAGAAAAGGAAAATATTAGCCAGACATTTCTGTTGTTGAAAAATGTCATCTGCCGAAATTAGTTAAGCTCATATGCATTGTGTACTTTATGATACTCTGTATCGACCAATTATCGGCCTGGCCAAATAAGGGTGGTGATATTTCGCAATTTGCTGATTTTCTGTATCTGTTTTTTATTTGACGTTTAACCAATAAAGTTAATTGATTAAAAAGTGTGCTACTTTAGCTCCGCTACAGCTCTATAAGCAGTCTGCAACACCTGCAAACAAACACAGTTATGGTGTGTGTCCATCCGTGTGTCAGCGTAATTTCCCCGCTTCCCATTCATTTCTATGGGAGCAGCAGTGCAATGCATTCTGGTTGCGTTCCAGGGACTTTAGAGAGGCGGGGCGTCAAGTTGCTCGCTCCTCATTTGCATGAAGTTGAATCCAGCCAAGTTTATGCAAATGAGGAGCGGTCAGCTCAGCGCCTCTCAAAAGCTGATGAAAATCTTTTAAACTGACCTTTGTCGATCTGAAATGAAGACAGATTCAGCAACTGCATTGCCTATTTCTCACTTAAAATGTTTTCAGAAACACGTTTCGGTGAATTATTTTTGTTAAATACAACATTGTATTCCGAACAAGCTGCCATTATGATCGGTTTTGAAATTTGGGAGCAGCCAGGCCCATGTGACGCGTTTGTCCAATCAGCTGCAGCCATCGCAGTTGGAGGAGGGTAGAGACGGTTTTCTTGGTCATTGAAGAGGAACTGGTGGCAAGACCACTGCGTGCAATGCTAGGAAGCGGAGCAGCCCATCCTTGAAAACAACGCGTGTATGGACACGTACTATTAGCATGTTAAAACTTCAGGAAGCTATTTTAGCTATTTATTCATTCTTTTGACTGTGTATTATTTTTAAAGTTTCAGTTTTATTAAATAATTGCTTGAAGCATTTAAACAAACGTGTGTGTTGGAGTGTGTAACATTCCAAAATGTTAATTTTGACCAGAAGATTTTCATTTTTAAGGTAAATGCCTATCGGCTCCAAATATCACTTATCGTTTCATTAACTACTAATATTCAGTATCATATCGGCTGTGGAAAAGCAGTATCGGTCGACCCCTAATTTTGAATTGTTTATCTGTTCTTTGAGTTTAAAACTAGAGTAAGTCTTACCGTACAATTGTACTGAGTGATAGGCACATTTAGACACATGCTAGTTATGGAGATAGCACAAGTGTCTTCGATATATGTACATTTATTCTAAAGTGGCATCACATGATGGCAGGATGGGTAGTGTATAATTTGAAAAATCATTAATGTATGGAACTGCAGTGTCAGCATTAATGTAACGTTTGTTAATGAATCTAACCATATTCCTCTGTTCAAAGGAACACATGACGTAAAAAAAATGAAATAATGACCAGAAATAGCAACATCTAGGACAAGCACTTGCGACTTACAATGACTTACATAACAGCTACAAGTGTATGCACTATACAGGATTTACCCTATTATACTTTATCGACAGGAATAGATAGGTCAAACTGCAAACAGCCACCCACAAATAGTCTATAAACAAAGCATCAGGCGGTTTTTGAGATTTCACATGAACAACGGTTAAAGTTACTCAGGCTACCGAAGAATTCCATAATTACTCCGTTCAATTAGACCTTAGCGACGCACCCCAAGCTTCCATCCTTAACAAACAGCCATGTATATCGGCTCTTCCAGTCTCTCCACTGCTGGCTGTTCCAATTTAACGGGAGAGAGGAGCGAGAGGGGTTAGGATCATCTTCAGCCAGAGATGACATTATTTCTTCAGCTTCAACCTTGCGTTGTCACCCCGGTGGGAGGTGTGCTATTTTTTCTGCGAATGTAGCTACTAAACATGAGTTGAATTTGCACCGCAGCACCGCCACATTTGGTGTGGTGGTGAAGTGCAGTCATGCTGCATTCATGAGCATAGGGTAGGCTCAGGTCTACGTCTGTAATAGCCTATATTTTAATTAAACGTCTTTAATGGTAAGAGATCGCCCAGGGATGGATAATGAGCGTTGATTAAGATTAAATTACAATGCCACATATGGCAGACACCTTCAGATATGCACTGTAAACCTTTGATGTAAATTTACAGCTAAAATCTCACAGTATCTTACTGTAAGTGGCAATGCATTCTGGGAGAAAATAATGATATTACAGCACCATCTCCATAATGTTGCAGATTACAGGACTTTACTGTTAATCGCAGTGCATCTCGGGAAAATAAAGAAAAAAGCAGGAATTACACTTTGAATTTGAACATATTTATTTTTCTGACCAGTCTATTTTAAGACATGCACCACATTTTGCTGTTGCTACTCTTTCCAAATTATGCTTTAAGGGAAAATATGTGTGATTAGCAGCTAATAATTAGTGAGAAAATATTTAGCATATAACAGGACTATATCTTACGGCAAAGAGTGTCTATTATTTGTGTGTGTGTGTGTGTGTGTGTGTGTGTGGTGTGTGTGTGTGTGTGTGTGTGTGGTGTGTGTGGTGTGTGTGGTGTGTGTGGTGTGTGTGTGAGGAGGGGGAAGGACACAAGAGATCCGTGACACTTTTTCTCACGGTGACTTTTTCTCACGGACTCGGTTGGTGATGCGCAGTGTCTGAGAAGGAAAGCGCATGGACAGTAGCAGCTGCAGCAAGAGGATGCGATTCAGCGGTTTTTTCAACATTTATGTAAGTTTCAAAATCTTTTTGTTTGCCTTGAAATGTTATTAGTATAGTTTAGGTGGACTTTTTTTTTTTTTTGCTAATGAACATTGTTTAGTCCTATTTGCTTGGGTTTACTTCTAAAACTATAACTTTAGATAATTGGACTTTTTTGTGCAAACGAAGATATAATATTGACGTGTTAGCTATCTATCTATTTTCAAATGGTTTTATTGTCAGTTGTGTGGCTTCATAAGTGTATTTTTCAAAAACACTTTTGGCGGACGTTTTTTTTGTTAACGAACATTTGAAACGGTTCTAATGTAAACTGGGTGGCTTCATATTAACTCCTTTTCCCATCTACAGTGGGGGAAATAAGTATTTGACCCCTTGCTGATTTTGCAAGTTTGCCCACTTACAAAGAATGCAAAAATCTACAATTGTAATCATATGTACATTCTAACAGTGAAAGACAGAATCCTAAAGAAAATTCCAGAAAATCACATCATATGAATTTATTAAAATTGATAACCATCTGATGAGGAAAAACAAGTATTTGACCTCCTGGACAAACAGCAAGTATTCTGGCTCCTACAAGCCAGTTAGTCTTTCTTTAAGACACAGCCCCAATCTGAACCAATTATCTACATCAAATACACCTGCCTCACCTCGTTACCTGTATAAAAGACACCTGTCAACACCCAAACAACCAGCATCCAACATCACCACCATGGGCAAGACCAAAGAGCTTTCTACGGACATCAGGGACAAGATTGTTGATCTGCACAAGGCTGGGATGGGCTACAAGAGAATCGGAAAGCAACTTGAGAGAAAAGATCAACTGTCGGTGCAGTTATCAGGAAATGGAAGAAGCACCACACCACCGCCAACCTCCCTCGGTCTGGGCCTCCACACAAGATCTTGCCTCGTGGGGTGTCCCTGATCATGCGAACGGTGAGGAATCATCCCAAAACCACAAGGGGGGAACTGATGAATCAACTGAAGGCAGCTGGGACCACAGTTACAAAAGAAACGGTTGGTAACACACTACGCCGTCATGGATTGAAATCCTGCAGCACACGCAAGGTCCCCCTGCTCAAGAAGAAACATGTACAGGCCCGCATGAAGTTCGCCATTCACCACCTGGACGACTCAGAAGAGGCCTGGAAGAAGGTGATGTGGTCAGATGAGACCAAAATAGAACTTTTTGGCCTCAACTCAACTCGTCGTGTTTGGAGGGCAAAGGTTCTCCCTACTCAGTGATACACCCGCTGAGAAGCCAATTCTGGTTATTGGGAGCTCTATACTGCGATATGTGAAGCCTGCGGCACCGGCGGCTACAGTACCTACGGTCATATGTGTCCCCGGGGCCAGAGCGGGCGATATAGAAACCCATCTAGAGCTGCTGGCTAAAAAGAAGCGTAAATACAGTAAGATCATACTTCACGTAGGGGGTAATGGTCGTAAATCGGAGATCACTAAATTGAATGTTGAGTCACTTTGTGCATACGCAAAGACAATGTCGGACTCAGTAGTTTTCTCTGGACCCCTGCCAAACCTGACCAATGATGAAATGTACAGCCAGACGTCATCCTTCCACCGCTGGTTGTCGGGTGGTGCCCAGCTAATGATGTGGGCTATGTGAATAACTGGGGGGCGTTCTGGGGAAAACCTGGTCTGATGGAGAGAGACGGCATTCATCCCACCTGGGACGGAGCCGCTCTGATATCAAAAAATCTGACCGAGTTTATTAGACATAAACCATGACAACCCAAGTTTGATATTAGTAATCAGGGGTGCAGTACTACGCGCCCCGGTAAGCTTCCGTTGGAGCAGTCACCCACTCATAGTCTAATAAGCACGGTGTCTGTTCCCCGACTCAGATCGGTTAAATCAAAGGTAAACAACAGATGCGCTATACTTAACAACCTAATTGGAATTAAAACGACTGCAACGATAGAACAAAATAGGAAAATTAGATGTGGATTATTAAATATTAGATCTCTGTCTTCTAAAGCATTATTGGTTAACGAGTTGATATCAGATAACAACATTGATTTATTTTGTCTTACTGAAACCTGGCTGGGCCATGAAGAATATGTTAGTCTAAATGAAGCCACTCCTCCCAGTCATATTAATACTCAAATTCCTAGAGGCTCAGGCCGAGGAGGGGGAGTTGCAGCCATCTTTGATGCAAGCCTGTTAATTACTCCTAAACCTAAATTAAATTATAACTCCTTTGAAAGTCTTGTTCTTAATCTTCAACATCCAAAATGGAAAACATTACAGCCAATTATATTCGTTGTTTTTTACAGGGCTCCAGGTCCGTATTCAGAATTTTTATCTGAATTCTCAGAGTTTTTATCATGTTTAGTCCTTAAATCAGACAAAGTACTTATTGTAGGTGATTTTAATATCCATGTGGACGTTGACAATGATAGCCTTAGTACTGCTTTCAACTCAATACTGGATTCAATCGGTTTCAGTCAGAGTGTGCACAAGGCGACGCACTGTTTTAACCACACCCTCGACCTTGTGCTGGTATATGGTATTGAAATTGAGGATTTAATAATATTTCCGCAGAATTCGGTATTGTCAGATCACTCTTTAATCACTTTCGAATTCTTACTACCTGACTATATTAAATTAGATAAAAGCTTCTACACCAGATGCCTATCTGACAGTGCTATAGCTAAATTTAAAGAAGATATTCCAACAGCATTCGACTCTATGTCATGCCTTAACATAACAGAGGACCTCTATGCTAACCTCAGTCCCTCTCAAATTGATACATTTGTTGACGGTGCTACGACTTGCCTACGGACGACCTTAGACTCTGTTGCTCCCCTGAAAAAGAAGATGATGAAGCAAAGGAAATTAGCACCTTGGTATAACTCCCAAACTCGCAAATTAAAACAAATCTCGCGAAACTTCGAATGTAAGTGGAGGAATCCCGTTTGGATTGGCAAGAAAGTCTGAAAACCTATAGGAAGGCCCTAAGAAAGGCCAGATCAGACTATTACTCATCACTAATAGAAGAAAACAAGAACAACCCAAGGTTTCTTTTCAGCACTGTAGCCAGGCTGACAGATAGCCACAGCTCTACTGAGCCATCTATTCCTCTAGCTCTGAGTAGTGATGACTTCATGAGCTTCTTTAATGATAAAATTACAACAATTAGAGATAAAATTCATCACCTTTTGCCCTCAACTTCTGATGGTTCACCTTTCAACGCAGGACCGCTAGAAAGAACAACTAGTCCTGACATATACTTAGACTGCTTTTATCCTATAGACCTTCAACAATTAATGTTAAAGATATCCTCAGCTAAGCCATCTACCTGTCTCTTAGACCCCATCCCAACGAGATTACTCAAAGAAGCGTTACCCGTGGTAAACACTTCATTACTGGATATGATCAATATGTCTTTATTAACAGGTTATGTACCGCAGTCATTTAAAGTAGCTGTAATAAAACCTCTTCTGAAAAAACCCACCCTCGATCCTGATGTCTTAGCAAACTATAGACCTATATCTAACCTTCCCTTTCTCTCCAAGATCCTTGAGAAGGTGGTTGCTAATCAGTTATGTGATTTTCTACATAGCAATAGTTTATTTGATGACTTTCAATCAGGATTTAGAAAGCATCATAGCACAGAGACGGCACTGGTGAAAATTACTAACGACCTTTTAACTGCTGCAGACAAAGGACTTGTCTCCATACTTGTTTTACTAGATCTTAGTGCTGCATTTGACACTATTGACCATTCAATCCTGTTACAGAGATTGGAACACTTGGTTGGCATTAAAGGAGTTGCTCTGGGCTGGTTTAAGTCCTATTTCTCTGATCGATCTCAATTTGTAAATGTTAATGATAAATCCTCCAAGTACGCTAAAGTTAGCCATGGGGTTCCTCAAGGCACTCAACACTCAATTAACTTTCACTGTTATGCGGATGACACCCAATTATACTTGTCAATCAAACCAGACGAAACCAGTCAGCTAGCTAAATTTCAAGCGTGCATTAAAGATATAAAATCCTGGATGACCTATAATTTTCTGATGTTAAACCCTAACAAAACTGAAGTTATTGTGCTGGGACCTAAACACCTCAGAACTTCATTATCTAAAGATATAGCTACTCTGGATGGTGTTGTCCTGGCCTCCAGCACTACTGTCAGAAATTTAGGAGTTATTTTTGATCAGGATATATCCTTTAATGCCAATCTAAAACAAACCTCAAGAACAGCCTTTTTCATCTTCGTAACATTGCTAAAATTAGGAATATCCTGTCTCAAAACGACGCTGAAAAACTAGTCCATGCATTTGTTACTTCTAGGCTGGACTATTGTAATTCCCTACTGTCAGGTTGCTCAAATAAGTCCCTTAAGACTCTCCAGCTGATCCAGAATGCTGCAGCGCGTGTTCTCACAAGAACTAAGAAAAGAGATCATATTTCTCCTGTATTAGCTTCTCTGCACTGGCTTCCTGTTGAATCCAGGATTGAGTTTAAAATCCTTCTATTGACCTATAAAGCTCTAAATGGTCTAGCACCATCATATCTAGAAGAGCTCCTAATACCCTATTGTCCCACTAGAGCACTGCGCTCCCAGAATGCAGAGTTACTGGTGGTACCTAGAGTCTCTAAAAGTAGAATGGGAGCAAGAGCCTTCAGCTACCAGGCTCCTCTCCTATGGAACCAGCTCCCGATCTGGGTTCAGGGGGCAGAAACTGTAATCGCTTTCAAGAATGAACTTAAAACTCTTCTATTTGATAAAGCTTATAGTTAGGGAGAGAGGAGTTGCAGTGTTCACCTAACTGGCCCACCTGCTTCTCTTCATAATTGTTAGATTAATAATACATAACAAAGTAGAGGGAGACAGGCCAGCCAAGCCCGATCCGGCAGGGGGACAGTTCTAAGCCCGAAAAAGCTACCTCTCCTTATGACCTGTCTCTCTTAGTTACGCTGTTATAGTTCTAGACTGCCGGGGGACTTCCTTCCTCTGACACACTGAGCTGCTCTCTCCTCTCCCTTTCTATTTTCTATTTACTATTTACTTTTACTATTACTATTTGTGTGTATCCAGTCCCAGAAATGCTTGTTACTAATCCTAGCTTCTGGGGAGTTTACTCCCCGGAGTCCTTATGTTTTTTTTCCCCCAGCGTATTTCTTTGGAGAACGTTGGCACCAAGATCCTGGTTCCAGCTGTCGCCGTGGTCCTGCTGCACTCCCTGCCGAGCTCAGTGGTGCCCTGCAATGTCATGCTGCTTCCTGCTGAACCCTGCTGCTTCCTGCTGAACCCTGCAGCTCCCCGCTACATCCAGTCACTGTTCCACTATTAATGTGACTATTATCGCCACTGTTCATCACACCCCCAACCGGCCCGTCAGACACCGCCTACCAAGAGCCTGGGTCTGTCCGAGGTTTCTTCCCAAGAGGGAGTTTTTCCTCGCCACTGTCGCACTGCTTGCTCTTGAGGGAATTACTGTAATTGTTGGAATTGTTGGGGCTTTGTAAATTATAGAGTGTGGTCTAGACCTACTCTATCTGTAAAGTGTCTCGAGATAACTCTTGTTATGATTTGATACTATAAAAAAAATTGAATTGAATTGAATTGAATTGAATTGAATAGAACACCGAGTACAACCCAAAGAACACCATCCCCACCGTCAAGCATGGTGGTGGCAACATCATGCTTTGGGGGTGCTTTTCAGCCAAGGGGACGGGACAACTCCATCGTATTGAGGGGAGGATGGACGGGGCCATGTATCGTGGAATTCTGGACCGACATCTCCTTCCCTCAGTGAGAGAGCTGAAGATGGGTCGAGGATGGGTGTTTCAGCATGACAATGACCCTAAGCACACCGCCAAAGCAACAAAAGAGTGGCTGAAGAAGAAGCATATCAAGGTTCTGGAGTGGCCTAGCCAGTCTCCAGACCTGAATCCGATTGAAAATCTTTGGAGGGAGCTTAAAATTCGAGTTGCCAGGCGACAACCTCGGAACCTGAATGATTTGGAGGCTGTCTGAAGGGAGGAGTGGGCCAAAATCCCTGCCGAAATGTGCACAAACCTTGTCACCAACTATAAAAACCGTTTGACATCTGTGCTGGCCAATAATGGCTTATCTACAAAATATTAACATGCTGTTTGTCCAGGAGGTCAAATACTTGTTTTTCCTCATCAGATGGTTATCAATTTTAATAAATTCATATGATGTGATTTTCTGGAATTTTCTTTGGGATTCTGTCTTTCACTGTTAGAATGTACATATGATTAAAATTGTAGATTTTTGCATTCTTTGTAAGTGGGCAAACCTGCGAAATCAGCAAGGGGTCAAATACTTATTTCCCCCACTGTAAAACTAACTTTAGTTAACAGACCTTTTTCTTCTTTTTTTAGCTAACGAACATTTCAAAATGTTCCTTTGTCAGCTTTGTGGTCATGACTGTGACACAAAATTTACATTTGTTCCACATATGAAAATTCACAGAAATGTCCCTAACCTATCCTTTAGATGTGCCCTACCTAATTGTAAGCGTACATTCAGAAACATAACTGTTTTCAAAACTCATGTATATAGAGATCACCCAGATAAAAATAATAGGCCATCTGGTAACGTTAATGCTACAAGTCATTTTGTCGGCCATAAAACAATATTTCAAATTTGTTCTCTCATTTAAAGAGCCATATTAGAGAAGGCAAGTCAGTTTCTTGTCCACATACAAACTGTGATAAAATATTCTCTGTGGTGTCTACATTTTCATGTTATAATGTTAATGTTACTGTTGACGTCAAACAGGCCTGCGTGTGTGTTTTGAGGAATATCTTTATACGGCAAGGCTATATTATATTAAGTGTGATATTGGATGTGAAAAGAAGGAAATGGTTCTAAAATTGTACTTTAGATGTGTGTGAATTTCCCACACCAGGAGTAATTTATATAGTTCTATTGTATAGCGATCGATTATCTCTTCAAAAAAATTTCTATTAAAGACGAGATAGAAAATATATATTTGTGTGTGCTGTAAAGTGGTTAGAAAAAATGAAATCGGAATTGGCTAAAATCTGTATCGGCTGGCCTAACTCAGAGAAAATCGGAAAGCAGAATCGGCCTAGAAAGTTGTAATCAGTGCATCTTTAATTTAGATAGCCACATCAATAAAAAACAGGGTTTTCTGCAGTGCATTATAGTAAAGGCTGTCATCACCTAACAAACCATGGGCTATAGGGGAAAATACACTGACGGAAAGTCATCAGGGTTAGCATTTGTTGGGTAAAGCCACAATGCCATAGATAAAACTAATATTTTGTTTAGCCATACGTATGGAGACATACAATCAAATCGTGTGGATATGTAAATAAATTCAGATCAAATTAATTTATGTACAGTGAAATCATATTGTTGCCATTTCTATTAACTATTCATATTTTTTTTCAGGTCCAACTTCGCTGACTGATCAGCAGTGGTTTGTGAGCGTGGAGGGCCAGGTTGTCAGTGAGGGAGTGTCCTTTGTGCTGGGGCTTGCTGTTCTAATGTCAACTTTCTACAACTTTAACCTGCAATACCAGGACAGTGCTGCATGCTCATTGGAGTTCATTCAGAGGTAGGAGATTTCCCACACATATTACACACCTGGATTGACTTTTTATTGATTAAGTGCTCCGAGATTAGAATTTCAGTAGCTAAAGCTGCTGATGTACTACAAGCATATACATTTACTAAAATGTAAAAAATAATAAAAATACTTAGGGGTTTGACATCTTTTCGCGACACTAAATCTGGATTGGGTGAAACCAGACCAAAACCATAGGTCTGCTTGTGCGCAGCTCATTTGGTGTACAATGTGCTGCACACAATAGGCTGCTTTACCGTAAGTACCTATCGTCACGCGTCACGCTGTAGCGGCAGCCCTGTAACTATATGCACAACCGACGCAACGTCATAGGAAGTCTCTGAACAGATTCACGCCCACTTTTAGGGGAAAACGATCCCGCTTTCCCCATAGACGACAACAGCGTAACGACAGAGGAAATGTAAATCACTCCAAACTTTTACTTTAAACAAACCGTTTTGAATTAATAACTATGCTGAAAGGTTGCTGAGTAGTTTGTTGTACCAACAACACATCCAAAAACTCTGGTCTTCGATTTGTCCTCTTGCCATGTCCTAAAGTAGATCCTGATAGATTTAGCTTTGGCTCCATGCTATAGACCGGACAGGCTCCAGGCCAGACCAGCGGCGTTCAAACTTAGTTTATTAAGGTATCGTGAATGCTCAGGTTCAGGCAAGGTCACAATATAAACATTAGACGTGTATAAAACAAACCATCTGTTTAACAAGAAATAAATCCACACACATTTGTCAAAATTATGATCCAAACACACGTCAAATTGCATTGACTTCTATGGGACCGTCCGTTTTCCATCCCCCAAAAGGGGGCGCGGCCTTGAGTTTTAGCGAAGTACCCGTATGTGCCGGTTGTGCGTATACCGTCAAGCAGCATTGTTACATTTTGTGACATTTCAAAATAAAATAATATTTTTCCTCATTAAAGTTTTCTAAAATAATACTATAAAAACACAGCTCTTATGTTCATGAAATGTTCTCCACAAATACAGGATGAAAAAAGTCAACTTATAATATAATAATTGTATTAAGCTTTAAAATATTTTTTTCCTTTGGAATGTGTACTTATACATTGGTATAAATAATACACAGTTTTTAAACTTGTTTAGTAGCTGAATACTACTTACTATAATACTAAAAAAATACAAATTAAGCTGTAGCTCCTTTAACACTGAAAGTCTATTTATTCACTAACCTAAAGCATTTGTGTTGTTACGTTGTCATTTAGAATCTGCATGGGGATTAATCCTGAGAGAGGATCAAAGGCATACAGTGGACAGGCACCCAGCAGAAAAACTGGAAAGATGGTCCAGAAGAAACCATCAATAGTGAACCCGCATGTCTGCACCCTAATCAGGAAGCTCAACGACTTCAAGTGGGACTTTGTTTGATCTTTTCTCATAGTATTGTATTGTTTAAGCGCAGATACCATTTGTCGATCATCAATGAAGAATATATGCCGATAAAGGGCCAATACTGATTTTGTGTTGTTTAGTTTAGTTATATACAGCAGTTTCCCTGTTTGTAGTGTATTGGGATTGTGACTGGCATAATAGTGTGTGACTCCATGGAGCTCAACAGTGACTTCTCACTTTTTTATGGTGGTTCGGGAACTTCTTTTTCCCCAGTTCAAGTGTTTCATTGACGTTTCAAAAATTGCTGATATATAGAGTTTATAGAGTTTTAACCCTGGAACTGAGCCAACCAGCTACAAGATGAGTTACTAGTTTTGGTGATTATAAAACATTTGATTCGGCACAAAAAACATTTTTAAAACAATACTTGGTTACAATACTGTGTAGAGAAACTATCATAGATGTTCAATGGTAGAGGCTTGCTCTAGCCATTTGCGGTTTTGTGGATACGGTAAACATGTCTATGGTAACAGCGAGTTGGACTAATCAGAGACATTGCTGTTATGCTTAGGATTGTGGGTAGTGTAATTTTTCTCCATAGGATCGCACATAAAACATGTTTTTCTTAATGCAAGGTTGATTTCATAGGGACCTCTTGCTTTTACAACCTTGTAGCTCGGGGTCAGTCTGCCTCAGATGATTTAGATTGAAAATGATAGACGCATTTTCCATTGCACGTAGACGAGTGCCTTTGTTTTTTTCTTCTGGTGCGTATGTTCAACGTCACAAACACGCTGCAAAACTGGTGTTAACTTTTTCTGCTACGGCTTTGATACAGTTCACAAAACTGCAAACTCTGATGTACGTATACTCACATGATATTTACAGTATAAATAAAGAGTTAATTAGATTTTGAATCTTGCCTTTTTTTCATTGTTATTTAGGACTGATTATTTTTCTGCAGTCTTCCCTAAGGTAGAGTTTAAAGCTGCAATATTCTGAGATTTTTATAATAGGATTTCTTTATGCTGCCAACACAAGTGTATAAATGTAAAACAAATTCAATAATATGTTTATTTACAGTAATTTAAAAAAACATGAACATATTTTTAGATTTACAGTGTAATATTGGCAAAGCAGCTGCCAGTATAATACAGTAAATTCAAATAATACAGTAAGAAACTGTATGTCTATTTACAGTAAAGCACCTTAAATTTAAAATACAGTATGCCTACTGTAAATAAACAGTAGTTTACTGGTGAAGCTGCTGCCAGTATATTACTGTAAATTTAAATACAGTTAGTAACTGTATACTTGTTTACAGTTAAGTACTGTAGTTTTAAAATACAGTATGCTTACTGTAAATAAACAGTAGTTTACTGGCGAAGCTGCTGCCAGTATATTACTGTAAATTCATGTAATACAGTTAGTAACTGTATACCTGTTTACAGTTAAGTACTGTAGTTTTAAAATACAGTATGCTTACTGTAAATAAACAGTAGTTTACTGGCAAAGCTGCTGCCAGTATATTACTGTAAATTTACAGTAAAAAGTTTTACAGTGTGAGAGACCCCTCAGATTTTTGACTTTGGTGCTTTGAGTCCTCACTCTATGGGACCTCGGCTCCCTCTGTGTCCCACGTAATTCGAACACTGGCCTAACATGCCCAAAAGAATTATCTTAAAAAAAAATATAACCTAGGATTGGTCGACTAAAATATAGCATTAATTTAAATAAGGCTCAGGGCACAACTTTACATTACATCACATTGCAAAGTTTCACAGTTAAGTTTCCATAGGCTTATAGTTAAATATACATTCATGGTTAGAGGTGTCAAACTCATTTTAGTTCATGGGTCACATAACCCTAATTTGATCTCAAGTGGGCTGGACCAGTAAACCACTCCAGAAAGATCAGAAACTTTATCTGCCACAGTTTCTTGTCAGTTTGATGTTGGCAAACGCAAGTTGCTTCTGCTACGACAGCGTTCTAAGGCCATCACAGGAAAAGAGAGAGAGAGGTAATATTCCAAGAAAAAAGTCGTACATTTACGGAAAAAGAACTCTGATATTACCTGAGATCAAAGTGGTAAATTTGGAATTGGAATTAATTACTTTTCTGCAATTTTCACACTTTGCAAAGTCATCCAGCGGGCCTTATTGGACCCTTTCGCGGGCTGGCCGACAGTCCGTATGTTTGACACTCTTGGTAGTTTATAGTCAATTGCTCATAGTGCACCAAGAGCCATTGAGAGGTCATTGGCTCACGGTGCACCAGGCACTTCATACTGGGACTTGCCCATTGTGTTGTGAACAGCTCAGGCCCATCCAACTATGGAGGAAATATTTATTCATAATTCAAATTGAAAGTCCAAAGAGAAAACGAAGCAAGATCAAATTAAAAATATTATTATTTTACTACTCTACTAGGAAAAATCATGCCATAATTAAATTTAAAAAAGAAAAAGGAAACTGAAAAAGCAAAGTTGAAATGTAAAATGATAATTTGAAAATGTAAAGTTCAATGTAAAAAGTCAAATGCAAAGCTTAAATATAAATGCTTAAACTGAAATCTTTGATATCTTTTATTGAATGACAGAAACATCAAATATGAAACTCAAAATGTGAAATGGAAAAGCTTAAATAGAAATACTTAAATTAAAATCTCAAATAGAAAACAATAATTAATACTTTTTAATTTGAAGTTTCCCCTTTGAATTTTACATTTGTTAATTGCCTTTTGACATTTTGAGATTCACTGTTGCTATTTCTATTTAATATTAAGGCTTTTCATTTTGAAGTGACACTTGTCAATTCAAATATGGAGGCGTGGCCCAATGGCTGGTGGAAGGGTTGACAGACTTCCAGCTGACAGCGGAGTCTCTGAGCTTCATTGGCCGGCCGGCAAGTAGGCAATGCCGGCCGCAACTAGCTGGCTTGTCACATTAGACTGGAGGGTCTCAAGTCCGACAATTTTCGTTAGTTATTTCACCACTAAATTCACTTCTGAGAACATTTTAGGCGAGAAATGAACTGTCACTTCAAAATGAAAAGCTTTAATGTTAAATAGAAATAGCAATGGTGAATCTTAAAATGTCAAAAGGCAATTACCAAATGTAAAATTCAAAAGATAAAACTTCAAATTTAAAATTATTAATTATTTTTTTTCTATTTGAGATTTTAATTTAAGTATTTCTATTTAAGCTTTTCCATTTCACATTTTGAGTTTCACATTTGATGTTTCTGTCATTCTATAAAAGATTTCAAAGATTTCAGTTCAAGCATTTATATTTAAGCTTTACATTTTCAAATTATCATTTTACATTTCAACTTTGCTTTTTCAGTTTCCTTTTTCTTTTTTAAATTTAATTATGGCATGATTTTTCATAGTAGAGTAGTAAAATAATAATATTTTTAATTCGATCACTTTGTTTTCTCTTTGGACTTTCAATTTGAATTATGAATAAATATTTCCTCCATCCAACATCCTACATATGGCCCGGCTACCACGTCTACATAAGTCTCAACTAACAGCAGAAACTCTACACATCTTCCGTTGCAGACTAAAAACTCATCTGTTCAGACCCTTAAAAAAACAAAAAAATTCTCTATCTCGTATTGTCTCTAAATATAACACTTGAAGCAGTTCAGCATACCTGATTAAAGCCCTTTTTGGGTTGTACCCACTTATTGTAAGTCACTATAAATGTCATGTAATGTTAGAGTGTCCCCAAATCCAATCTAAACTCACTTGGTTTCAACAGAAAATTAGCCTTAGTAAGGAACAACACTCTTTTGGCTGTCTTCCCCAGATTTCATTTCTCAATATTCCATGCAACAAGATAAGAATCGCTCATTGGTAGTGATGGTCAAATGAAGCTTCGCGAACCACTGTCTTTATTTTCTGAGCTCACTAGATGGCACTTTCTGGTCAAAGAAAAAGGTTAAAGGAATGGCAATTCAGTGTGTTTTCAACCATTTGTTGAACAGAGAGCACCATCTAGTGAGCTCAGAAAATAAAGACAGTGGTTCACGAAGCTTCATTTGATCATTGGGCCCTATCTTGCACTCAGCACAATTGCCTTTGTACACTGTATGTATCATTCCTATTTTGCACCCGACGCACAGCAGACTTTTCCCTCCACAGACGCACGTAGGTTAATTAGGGAATGTATTTGCGCTCCCGGGGGCGGTTTACCGAAAAGAGGAAGTGTGTTCAGGTGCAAACGTTCCCTGATGCTATTTTGCAGTTTCAAAAAACAATTCCGCCACAGACCAGGAAAAACCTGGTCTAAAGTCAGTGGCGTGTTACTCAGATGCTTTTTTAGGGGCGCATGCTTGGCCATAATGTAGCGTGTGCACAACGCGCATACACTTTGCTTCTCTTATCTAAATGGACGCAGCAGATCCCATTTTTGCAAACCATACATAATGACAAGGAAAAATATTACTGAAAATGCATTTCAGGTGTTTGGATCGGTCAGGAGGCACTTTACAGTACAGTCCTCAAAAAGTTGCAGCATTCTTTGTGGCTTGTTGTGTTTTACACAACATTTCCATGAATCATGGATGTGTTGATGACATAAATGAGGAAATATTAGAAGACTTAAAGGAACACACCGACTTATTGGGAATTTAGCTTATTCACCGTAACCCCCAGAGTAAGACAAGTTGATACATACCCTTCTCATCTCCGTGTGTGCTGTAATGCTGTCTGACGGCTCCAGCGGCATCAGGCCAGCACAGAACATGCAGGTGAATGGTTCCAGCAATCCTACTCCTCCGAATAAGTGACAAAATAACGGCAACATGTTCCTGTCACTTTTGTCACAATTCGGAGCAGTAGGCTAGTTGGAACCAGTTACCTGCAGGATCTGTGCTGGGCTAAGCTAATGCTGGAACTGTCAGACAGCGTTACAGCACGTACGGAGATGAGAAGGGTATGTATCAACTTGTCTTACTCTGGGGGTTACGGTGAATAAGCTAAATTCCCAATAAGTCGGCTTGTTCCTTTAAGGAGACGTGATGTTGAACTACGGCGGGATTGGATACTCCGGCGGGATCTGGCAATGTGGCAATGCGCTTCTGGTGGAGCGGGTGTACGGAGATGGAGTGGGGGGAGGAGGAAGGGGCACAACAGGAGCAGGTCGTACGTTTGGAGGCCCACGCTCCATGGCTGCAGAAATCCTCTCCAGACTTGAGGAGATGCACCCGAGACCGCAGCAACATCGCCACCCAGTCAAGACGGGCATTTATTATCTTGCTGCATTCCGGACAGCTCCCACTGGCGTGCACCAGGCAAATCCGCCGTCATAATAGCAATCCGCCATGGAACAAAAAAGGGCTCTTAATGGGAATGTGAGATGACGCTCTGATTGGTTTATTGCATTTTACACCCAAACCACACCTAGCTTCTTCAGACCAACCCATTTTTAGATTTGCGTCGTGGGCAAGAGTCATTTATCCCACCGGTATAATAGCAACAGCGCCGGAGATCCGCCCACAAAGCTACTTGCGTTTCACATTTGATACTTGAGTTTCAGATCGTTAAAATAGGGCCTTCTGTGTTGGTTGTCCCCAATCTTGTCCCAGTGTGTGATTTCCACTGGCCTGAAACAGTGTCTTCTACATCTAGAATTCCTACTCCTCGTCATTTGAGTATGTGTGTTTTTATGGAACCAATAAATCATTGATATCTTGAAGTGCATGGCCATGTAATGCTTTGTAAATTAGAGGCAGGCCTTTATAATTAATACATCCATTAGCAGAGAGCTCTGAATGTATTCAAGCAAGCTTGTTCATCATGGAAACTTGATTTTGTATGGTGAGCCATCTGGTTTGCAATAAAAGCCAATTAAAAAGCCATTTTTATCTTATCCCATTTTTATCTTATCTTCTAAAACAGGGATCTTCAACTGGAGGTCTGGGTTCTCAGAGTCAATGCAGGGGGACTTCCAAATTATTTTTAATTTTTAAAATAAAAGTCTTAACATGAATCCATTACATTAGCAGATATAAATCCTCACTGCATAGTTCATCCTATAAGGGTTCACTGTGCCACATGTATATTTTTTTGTATGATTATTTTTTGGGCTTTTCCGCCTTTATTTGACAGGACAGCTAGGTGAGAAAGGGGAGAGAGAGGGTGAAGACATATAGGAAATCGTCACAGGTCGGATTCAAACCCTGGACCTCTTAGTCAAGGCATAAACCTCTAAGTATATGTGCACCTGCTCCACCCACTGAGCCAACCCGGGCCACTGCCACATGTATGTTTAACATTAAAACATGATTTATAAAACCATGCCAACAATTATTAGGCTATTTTAATTGCTTAGTATTCTATGCAAAAAGGTATGTATAAAGGCTTTAGGCCGCCCTACACGTTATTGTAGGCCCAGTTTAATAGGCAACTTCATTTTATACAATATACATAGTAGGGGGTCCCTGATCTGTCTCTCTCTCAGTTAAGGGGTCCTTGGCTTAACCCTTGTGTTGTCTTCCTGTCAACCATTAACTTGTTATCCTTTCGGGTCAAAATTAGAAATGTTTTTTGAAAAACATTTATTGCGGTGTTTTTGTGGCTTTTATTTCAATGCTTTTGACTCTTTTTCAAATTGTTTTGGTCACTTTTTTCAACGTTTTTTTTATTCATGGCCAATAAATCTTATTTATATGATATTATACCAAATTTTTTAGTTTAACATTATGAACTATTTCAACTAATAGTTAAGATCAGAGGATGTTGAGTAAATCCCAGAATGTCAAAGTTTAGTCAGGATACTGTTTTGTAACCATTTAATTTCTTTTTTTTCAAATGCTATAAAATTAAATAAAAGACCCAAAATTCAAAATCCAATGAAAGTAATCATTCATTTTACCTGTGAATTCATCCATGCATCCATGTTAATTTTGGACAATTTGTTTGAAAGAAACCCATATTTCTCATTTTCAAACTTTGAAAACGGGTCAACAGGAGGGTTAAAAAACATCTAAATAAAAAGAAAAGACTCAGGTAAAGATATCAACTCATTAATATTGTGTGTATTGTTAATGGAACAGCATAACCCCAAGTGTACCCTCCTCTGTGTCTCAGGAGACATGCAGCCCTCCCCTCTCTCTACCTCGTTGAATACCTGCTGGCATAAGCATAGCAAAGGGAGACAGCATATGTCTCATTTCCTCCAGGGCTCTTCACCGGACGTCGCTTCCACTGATGCGTCACTGCAGGGTTCATCAGTTCCATCACTTCTCTTCACTTTCACTTCCATTGTTCTTAACAACCCCACCTCCTCCTCTGTGCTTTCTATGCAATCTCCTCATTCCAGCCTCAGTTCTCCCTCTGTCACCTGTGGCCTCCCCTCCCCCTCCCTCCCTCCCTCGCCCTCCTCGCTGTCTCAGCTGGAGTTTTTGTTTTTGTTTTTTCCATCAAAGAGGGGGAAATAACTACCACAAACATGACACAGTTGATGGACTGCATGTTTCTGGTATTTTGCATGTAACATTACATATGAAAACATTTCACATGTCAAATATGTTCTTCCCTGTTACCTTAATTGATTGCCTTAAGTGTCCAGAACAATCACATTTATGTGACCAGTCTAATTAAAAATAAAACAAGAACAATCTTCAAACAAGGGAAACATCTCTCCTACACTTACAAAATGGCCTCATTTACAGTATTTTATAAAGTGGCGTGTTTAAACTAATTTCCTTCCTGTATAATAAATAATAATAATGTGTGTGCACAATGTGTGTGTGTGTTAATAACCCTTTTCACAGAAACAAAATTAACTTGAACTCAGTCAGCTGGTAAAATGTGTGTTATGAGTGGTCTGGCTTAGAGTCTGGGTATAAAGCCTGACATCTGGCATTCCCCTCCCTTTACACTATCTCCGCAATGAATTTTGCAAGGACACTGTTGCTGCATCCCAGGCTTAGCGCCGGCCAAGATGAGTGCAATTAGTTTGAATAAAATATTAACAACCCAGAGCATAGTTTTCCCCTATATCAGCATGTTAACTCGTGCAGCCAGACCATACTTCAGCGCCACGTTATTATGGAACCCACTGCAGTTCTAGGACCCGCAAGATTATCATTCGCATTTGCGCACTACAATTGGCCAGGCGTCCATGCTCATCCATGATTAGGTCCTATCCCTTATCCTGATCTCAACTACTCTAGGTCAATGCCTAACCCCAGCCAATCGGGCAACTTTGTAGGGCCGGGTCATGCCAAGGGATAGGCCCTTAAGAATTTTTTTTCTTCAAAAGTGAAACCCAATATCCAATGTATATAAAATGTGTTTTAATTAAATGTTACCTTACATGGATGGACAGCATGTATGTCTTAAGGTTCACGGCCAAGCCATGTCATTATGAGAACATTTTTTTTATTGTTTATTTACCGGTCATGGTTGTCCACATACCTTTGTCCACTATATTTGTCCATCCTCCAACATATGACTTACTTTTGAAAGAGGGTGAGATCAGGGAAAAGACTCCATAGTCTCCATGTAGAGGTTTACTTCTTCTTTTGTCTTCATGTAGACATTAACTTAAAACCCAACCTATATAAATTATTGTGCATGCTATATAAGCATTAATTAACCTTAAATGGTCACTTAATTAATGTGTGTGTTAACAATACTGAATAAGCCTTACTAAACCATAACTAAACAGTTATTAATGCTCTTTGGTAGACTTATTGTAAAGTAGAGAACATATGCACTTTGACTAACACTTAATTAAGTATTTAACAATACTGAACAAGCCTTACTAAACCATACCTAAACAGTTATTAATGCTCTTTGGTAGACTTATTGTAAAGTTGAGAACATATGCACCTTAACTAACACTTAATAATTGCATAACAGTGCTGAATAAACATTACTAAACAATGATTCAGTTTATTAGTACTCTTTGACTTAAACATTAACACAGCTTTTAAACATTAGTGAAACATTGTCAATGTGAAATCAAATCTTCGTGACAACCTTCTTTTATGCACACATATTCAAAATGTAAACAACCCAGATAACAAAAATCATGCGGCCCAGATCTGCCCAGATCCTTCATAAGTTCTGGGCCAGATCTGTAAAACGGACCTGGGCCAGTGTCCTTTAGCACAACAGGCCAATGCCGGTGCGGATCCGGTTTTCACATCTGGGCCGGCACTGGCCCAGCTCCAGAACGGATGAGAATTATTTTATAGTCATTTGGCCCAAAGGTGGGCCAGATCTGGACCAGTTCCATACCGGATCCGAGTCTCCAAAATACTCTGGGCCACATCTGGACTGGCACTGGGCCAGCTCCATTTATTAGTTCTGGCCGGATTCATACCACCTCTGGCCTCTGTCACAATCATACCCACAAAACAAACCATATACAAAAATACGGATTTTCTTTCAGTTAAAGGGATAGTTTAATTTGTTTTAGATGTTGTGCATGATTCAGCTTGTGCTATGGGTCCTAGTAATAGATATTAGTGAAGGTATACCATTTCTGTCTGAGAAGCCAAAGGGTTACTGGGATAGTTTCAACCACAGAACTTATGGCAGGCGCTAAAGCCCATGCACTGTTAGAATTATAGGATGGAAGTCTGCTACTAACAGTTACTTTCATTCTCAATTAATCTGTTGATTTTTGTTTCTATTAACTGACTGGTCTATATAATGTATAACAAATATTATGACTTGTATTTACCAAGGTACACTAAAGCTGATGATACACGGAGCAACTTTTAGAGCAATCGTACTGGGCAACGTTGCCGTCAATGGTGATGAGTAAATCCCCCACCATCTTAAGACTTCTTGTTTTACTTGCGTTTTCTTTTTCCTTACATTTTAAATTCGATTACTTTTCTTTCTTTTGAATTTAAAAAGCATGGACAGTCAAAGCTGTTACACTCTGTTACACAGCCTTTTTCTATTTGTCCTACACAGAATTTCAGCAAAGAAAGTGATAGAACAGATGAGTGACACATTTTAAATTTTATTTAAAATACACATTTTAAATTTTATTTAAAATGTCTGAGATAAAAAGACAGGACAGAAACTTAAAACAAAGTAGATATTTGCCAAACTAACAATCAATCTAATAAACACATTTTACAGCTCATTTCTGTCTTTAACAACTGTAGGAACAAGAAACTTCTTTACTATCACATACCTATGACACAGGTGTTATTTTTTAAATTAAAGCAGAAAAAAAAGCTAAAGCCAGCAGAGAAACGAGATTCTACGGCCTAAACACACAAGATGTAACGTTTTAATTAGTGATAAGTTTGTCTTAATAGATAATACCTGCCAGCCATTTAGATTTTAACCATTTTCCATGACCATGGTATAAATAACAAAGGTTTTATAGCCAAAATACAATATCCAACTCTAGTCATATGAAACCCAGAAAAACTGCAAAATGTTCATACGCGTTCTTTGGTGGCTTTACGGGAAACATTGATGAGGCAAGTGAAGTGGGAATGCCACAACCCTCACATAACACCCAACAAATCATCAGTGGTGGAAGAGTGGGGGATGGCCGATGCGTTCATTTCTGCAAAGTATAAAAGAATGTTCAGTTAAAAAAGATCAGTGATGCTGTTGTTAAATGCTACATTGCTTGTCAGCACCCAGTCACATATGTGTTCTGATTAATTTGGCATTCACTTAACAAGGGCTCGAACAATTCAATTTAGTATTGAATTGAATACTAAATTGCATCCATGCAAAGCTTTGTTTAATCCATATAACTATATAGAACACTGTTTTGCATGGACATTTATTACTGTCGCACATTGCGCTTATGTTGTGAACACAACGTAATTATGATGGCGCTGTTTGCAAAGTGGAGGAAGAGAGAGAAAATAGGGAGGGGCGAAGAAGAAAGTGTCTAAAGTATGGGATTATTTCAAGCTAAAAGAAAACAACAACTCAGTAATGTTGCAGTCCGTCCCCTGTAAAACAAAATTCATGTCGCCTCGGCAACATCCCGACGGCACCTGATCAGAAAGCACCCGGTGTTCTGCCAGCGGACCACAGCCCCGCCAGCAAGCAAGTCTCTTACCACGGTTAACGAATGGCCTCTCTGGCCATGGCACGTTCTTTGCGGCCACCTCCACGGTCAGAGGCCAGGTTGAACCAGCGAGTGGTGTGCTGGTTAATCTCGTTGTCCGATGCGCTGCTAGCAGCTTGGTTCTTCCGTACAGCCTCTGTTAAGAGAGAAAGTCAATTGGTTGATGAGCCGTCATTAACAGAAATTCTGAAAATTACCTCTAAGTCAAGCCAATAACCCACTGTTTTGAGAAATGCTTTAGATGTTGCCCATGATTACTATTGTCGGTGTGGCAGTAGACCTAATTTTCTGTAGCCTTTCATTTAGTAACTCAAAACAAATCAATAACTAATCACATCTAGATTGTATTGGATCATCCTTAAATCTCAGTGCATCTTATCATTCTAAATTTATCTGTGTGGATTCTGTATCAGGTCATGGATAGGCATTGGCGGGTACCGGTTTCAAGGTTTCCCACGGTATGAAAAAGTAAAGGTTACAAAACCACAATTTTTACCATTGCTATGTTATTAATCTGCCAAAGATGTAAAGTACAGGAATCCCGCAGCATAGAGTAACACGGCCCTCCCCCTCTGTTTGGTGCAGTAGTCAGTGGCCTGTGTAGGATGGCCAAAAGGAGAGGAACCCCTCAACATTTCCCCAGTATCTCCAGGCAGAGGACATTTAGGGGAATCACGTTTTCTGACAGCTCTTTCAGAGGTGTGTCAAGCAGGCTACAGACTCTTTTTAATGTCGTTCAGAAATTTTCAAAGTAAAAGCTCTCAATTCAACTCCAAGTAAAGCATTCAATTCAATTTTTATTTATAGTATCAAATCATAACAAGAGTTATCTCGAGACACTTTACAGATAGAGTAGGTCTAGACCACACTCTATAATTTACAAAGCCCCAACAATTCCAACAATTACAGTAATTCCCTCAAGAGCAAGCATTACGTGATTATGTGAGTAACCGGTGCTGTCATGAATATGACGTGAATGTCCTGACTGTGACACACATAAAGACTCGCGCTGATATCGTGCGTGCACACAAGACAGCCCAGAATACAGTTCTCTTTTGCGCTTGAACGAACAATAACACACACAATTATAGCAAAATGTCTTTTTGTCGAGTATTTTCGTAACTAATAGTCTTATGATGAACGTGAAGAGTTGTGACTCGTGAGAGAATGAGGCACGTGTGAGATCCGCGTTAGCAGCGGATGGTCTTAAAGGGACAGTACACAGTAGCCACTAATTATCTCTGTCGTTAATAGCTAGCGCTACGAGCTAACGGTTGTGGTTAGCCAGCTCATTTCGGACTGTGACGTCACAGGCCAAGTCGATTTTGAACAGCTCACTAGGAGACTGAAGGCAGGACACATTCAGAAACCGTATCTCACTCAAAACAGCATGGATGGATTTTTTTCAAAGTTTGTATGTGTGTGGAAGCACCAGAGACTCAAAAGAACACCCCAAATCCCAGAAAAAGTGATGTTTTCATAATATGGGCACTTTAAATGCATGCAAAAGCTACGTATGCAAGGATTGATCGTTAACTATATCACCGTCAAATCTTTACACATATTGTACACTCAAATGACAACAAAACTTGATAGGGCAGCCTTAATGGTACACACTCTACAGTACCTAGTGAATGGTGAGCTACCTTAAAGATCATGATTATCCATTATCTAGATTGTGTACAGAATATTAATGCATTGATGCATCTGACAGCCAGCAATTTCAGCATTTGCATGTTTATTTTTATAAATGACAGTATATTATGAACCATAAATAATCATTATCATAATGTAGCCTCCCCGGCTGAAAGATGGTCTGGCTCTCTTTAACCAATGGTTCACCAAGACTTTATTTTTCCTTTGCAGTTTCAAACATGCCTTGAACATACGGCATCTAACCACTGTAAGAGCTGAGAAAACAAAGAAAACTAAATACTTTTAGTTTAAATATATCCATCTTTTTTATTTTAACCCCTTTTACAAATATATTATTGTAAATGACCCTTTGAGGGCTTAAATTGAGTGTTACTTCCAATTCTTATTCACTTGTTTTTCAGAAATCAACCTTAATTATAATGAAATATTCAATTAAACCTAAAATGGTTCTCCTTTGAAACTTCTGTCACATCAAATATACTGTATTAATTTAATTTCTATCTCTGAAGTTACACCCTTTTATGTAAACAGGCTCATTAGCCTGGTAATATTAACTACAGGCTAATATATTGACATGCTAGCTTTACTTACTCATCTCCAAGTCCGTAAAACTCTTAAACAGCATATCATAAAGTGACTCAAAATACAAACAATATTAGAGTAAACAATGACCAACCTTATCCCCTTATCAACCAGGTGCTAAACAAGTTAAACTTAAAACTTTTTGCTTGTATGAGCTGCAAACTTTGCCCGCTTGTGGGAACAAATATATACTTCCGGTTTCGATCTTTTCAAAATAAAAACGCTAACGCTGGAAACTGTTATTGAGAATGTGGAGATGACGTCACTACATAGCGCCCCGCCCCCTTCCGCCATTTTGGGAGGATACCAGCCAGAACTGTTCATTGTTTGTGTTGGTAGCAGAGGAGGTTGTTGCTATTCCTCACTGTTTTTAAATGCCTGGAAAACACTGCTTTGTAAAAAAAAAAAAAAATGCTCCAGTGTCTCACACGATTGTCGTGGAAACCATAGGAACCATGTGTTAAAGGGGTGATAGAATGCAAAACCGATTTTACCCTGTCATAGTTGAATAACGACAGTTCAGTGGGTAAATAGGACATACATATGAGCTCAAAATCCCATTGACACCCCTTTACTATGAAAATCTCATATTTTGAAACAGCCGCTGAAAACGGGCGAATCTCAACAAAGCTAGTTGCTTACGTAAGCATCTCAAAATCCGGAACCTTTGTCACAGCTGTGGGTGTATTAAGAGAACAGTCACGCCCCAACATTTACATAGGCTACACAACTGACCTGAGATCAGATAGTCTTCTGAATCTAAGTCACGCAGATCTCTGCTATTCCATTACAAAATTCACTTCTGAAACTTTTTTATGCGAGAAATCAACTATACAAAGCTCAAATATGGGCCATTTTACAAAAATTTATGTGTAATTGCAAATTTTGTCCGACTGTGTGTCGGACTTCAGCGGCCAGTGCTGCCTGGGTTACTGCCTCGCTGCCCGGGCCTGCCTTCCTTCACAGACCCTGGCCTGCTGTGAGCTCAATTGAGCTCCGTTACGGCTGGCAACCCACGGCACTTCATACCCGAGCAAAGTCACCGTTTTGTGGGCTAATGGACTACTAAACGCCGGTGCTCTGACAGAGCTCCAGGGCCTGCAGTTCCCCTCTTCCTAATGCCAGGTGTGTGAGTGAGAGCGCGGTCAGCAAGCTTGTTACGCCAGCAATCTCTTACCACAGGTTCCAGTTAATCTTATGTGTTATGGTTTAGTAAGGCTTATTCAGTATTGTTAGACATTAATTAAGTGACCATTTAAGGTTAAGTAATGCTTATATAGCATGCACAATAATTTATATAGGTTGGGCTCCAAGTTAATGGCCCAATCCCAAAGTCCGAACTCACAGACTCACGGACTTTGGTGCGCGTTCTCGCGAAATTCGTAAGGGCTTAGGGTTGTCCCAATGTTGAATTTCAAAGGGCGTGAAGGTTTGAGTACACACTTACCGAGCCTTTTCCGTGAGTCTGCATCGATGCAGACTTCACCAAAGGGAATTACCCACAGTTCAAAGTGTTGTGACGTTTACCGCGGAGACCGTATGGAAATCCGGAAATTACAAAGGTAAACAACAGCATGACACACGGCCACGGAACAGACCGCGGAACAGACCAGCTTGTAAAACAAGAGCTTGAAATAATGTGGAATCACGCAGCCTTCTCCTGTGCCTTGGCCGTGTGGAAAGCAACAAACTTAAAATGAAAATTCCCAAACCGGCAAGTGTCAGCAACATCTTTTTTATTAAACGTCGCCAAGGTAACATGTGATCTTGTGTGAAGTGCTGTCCCAATCCCATTTATACCCATTTGAGCCCATGTGGCCTCACACACTCACTCACTTAGCACCTGAGATCAATTAAGTCTGTGAGTCTTTAGTCCTCAGGGCTCACTTTGGGATTGGGCCAATGTCTACATGAAGACAATGGAAGAGGCAAACCTCTGCATGAAGACTATGGTCTGATGTGGAAGCAGGGAATGTGGACCCAAACGCAAAGATAAGGCAGGCAGGCTGGAGAAGGCTTATATTTTATTGATCACAAAAGGCAGGGTGCAAACCAAGGAAGGAATCCAAAAACCGATGAAAAAAAACACAAGGAGTCCCAAAAAGGCAGGCAACAGTCCAAAAACAGAAAACCAGAACTCACAGGGGAAAACTCACAGGATGTGTACTGACCAGGGAAAGCACCAAACACACAAACCGACAGGGCATGGACACAGACAGGACCAAACTCAAAACGATCTGACATGAGACAAAGGGAACACGGGGGTTAAATACATGAGGTAACGAACAAACGAGGGACAGGTGATACAACAGGTGAAACACATTAGGGGAAAATCAAAAAGGGCGGGAAAACACAGGAAGTAAAACAAGACAGAAAACTAGACTACCAAAATAAAACCGGAAACAGAACATAATCAACGAACAAGAATACACAGTACAAACAGAGATACACAGTTAAAACAGGACAAACTGAAACACACAATGAACAGGGGAATAGAAAAAGAAATAGACATAACAGGAATATACAAAACAGGATAGATACAGAATTCTATAAACAGGCAACAGAAATGGAACAAAATACAAAGCAAAATACTGAAACCATAACAGTACCCACTTCACAAGGGGCGGATACCAGGCGACTCAAAACCAAACAGAAAACAACCCAGGGAGGGCGAGAGAGTCCGCAGAAAAAAAAAAAAAAAAAAGTCACTGGGGCACAGGGAACAGAGAGCCCGGGGGCACAGGGAACAGAGCACTGGGGGAGACAGAGGGCCGGAGAGGCCTGGGGGGAGAACAGAGGGCCACTGAACTGGACAGACTTGGACGGGACCGACTCAGACTGGAAACAGACTGGGACAAAACAGACGCAGAACGAACAGACTTGGACAGGACAGAGTCAGACAGGTCAGGCTCAGACACAGACGGGAGGGACTTAGGGGCAGGGAAAGTAATAGGGACACAGATCTTGAAGGGGACAGAGATGTATATATTTATATCTAGCGCTTGGAAGTGTTTTCAGTCTGCCAATGAAGAATGACAACTACTTTCACTTTAAAAAAGGGAATCTTAATCCAAACTCTTCTCTTGTGTGATCCTTCTCTGTGTTAACAATTTACTTGAAGAGTTCTGAGAGGAATTACTAATATTCTCTTTCTCTGTCTTTGCCTTTATCCATCTCACTGTATTTCTCTCTTTCTCTCAAACAACAGATCAACAAAAAGCAAATAAAATTGTCATTTAATATGCACTTATGTGTTTCTTCATGCAGCTGTAAGCCTTGTGTTAGATGGTGTGTGGAACTGAGTGTTACTGCACTTATCTCGAAGGTTACTTCTTGATCAGCTGTGGCTTGGATTGCTTTGTACGTCACGGACTTTTGCTGCAAGTTTGTTATGCAACAAATGTATTGTTAATTTGGTGAATGTATTTCTTAATTTTTCTTTTGTTTTATTTGCAGCTTTTTACTAAATGTACAGCTTTTTATGAAAGTATTGAGTTGAGCTTTCTCACTAACATATAAATAGGTATAGATAAAGAGCTTTGGGCAGATGGGAGGGTAAATCTGCTCTCTTGTGTGTTCCACTTGCTAGTTGTGGGCTGCAGATCAAATTTACAAAGGATTATTTACTGGAGACTGCGGTAAATATATACCATCTGACTTTTAGCCCAAAGTCAATTTGTCTCAGGCATCAGAGAAAAGCTCTGAGGGATGCAATTAAAAGTGTTATCAAGCCTGTCACAGCATGTAATGTTACAGGCTGAAATGAGATCCACTGGGTTGACTCCATTAGTCGAGAGGTGCAGGTCTGGGATTTTATTGGCTTCAGTTTGTTGCCCTTTTTACTGTAATGAAACACATCACCACTATTTACTGCAACCTTGAATGTGACTTTACCAACGCCTCTAAACAGTGATGGATAAAAAAGAAATACACTGTCATTGAGTGCCTTGTGAAAATAAGAATAGACAAAAATCAGTATTATCAGACATAATTTTTATCATTGATTAGTTTTTGATGAGCAATTATGAATGCAATAACACACGCTTACCTTAACATTCACATTACATTCTCAGATGATTGGCAATTCAGACTAAAGCCCTGCATTTCAGCCCTAACCCTAACCTTACTTACGTCCAACCCGGTCTCACACCATCTAGTGAGCTCAGAAAATAAAGACAGTGGTTTGCGAAGCTTCATTTGACCATCACTAGTTGCAAGTAGCCTGCCTCAGCTTGTCAAAAATGCCTTTTTACTCTGGTGGTGATATTAAACATTGTAATATGTGTTTTATATCTATGTCTGTGTTTTATATCAATGGATTTTATTGTAGGCACACAGCCTTGTGGTGAACCAGTGCTGAGTGTGATGGTGGCTTTTATTTTGGCATTGCCGTCACTGCTAAAAAAAACTAAAAAAGTTTAAATCGAATGCAATCATGACTTAGAATCAAAAGTCAAATTGAATCGTGACCCATCTAATCTTCCATGATATTGCGTCCATCAATGCAGTCCACCAGGTTCCAACTTTACTGTACAGAAGCATCACCTATTTGTATTGTAACTATTTACTATTAACTATTTATTATTTTATTACAGCGAATACTGTATTCTTCATAGTCTAGCTATTGGTATAAAAAGCACCCATACGTTCTGAATTCCTACTCAAGATTGTCTATACACTTTATATTGATAATATGGTTCCATTTTATTTTAAATGCTTAGGATACTGCATGTCTAACCCTATTGGAGCATCTCAGAAGTCAAACAACTCAGTAGCAGCTGGTTAAAAGTAAACGTCATGCAACAAATACATGATTTTTACTAGTTTGAATGAAATTGGGTTAATCCTATTTTAGGTCTCATTGTAGTCTGTTGTGGTCAGCATCAGTGAATGGAATCCTGAAAGGTTCAGTTGTGGACTGGGCTTATGGGACCCATATGTTACACAGTTGTTTTCATATTTAAAAAAAAAAATCCATTTCCTGTCTTTGAATTCCCCTTGTTTGGACACGCAGTGTAGCATCACTCACGCGCACCGACCCTCCATCTGAAAGGTTCAGATAACAAACCAGTCCATCTGCTCAGATCAACGAAAGGTTCTGACCTTCAAATTGGTATTTCACTGACTTTCATCCATCTCAGCTCGCAAATAATCCCTCTGCTTTCCACACAACCACGGCAGATCAGAAAGCTATCCAACTAGTACCGCAACTGCCGATGCACTTTATTTCCTGGACTGTGTTTTTTATGAAATGGCTTTAAGAGTAAAGAGTCTGTAATTGCAATGTGATAAGGTGCACAAACTCTTAATGTTATTGCTAGTTTTCACTGAACTGCCACGCAAAACAAAATCTGACAGATATAATCTAGTTTTTATGAAACTACTTACCTGCTTCCCTTTCTGTACTCCCACGTCAGGTATGATCCCCCAGGGCTGTCAGTGTTGTGACAGGCTGTAAAGTGAAGTAATGAGTCTGTCTGCCTCCTGGTCAGTCTATGTGGCTACATCTCCGTGGGCCGCAGAGGAAAGATAAACCGGCAGCCGTGGCTGCCCACAGACCAAGGAATCAGTCAGTTATACTGTATCAATATACAAGCCATTATTTAACTTTAGGACAGATTCTCCATAATTGCTTCAGAATATTCGTAATAATAATCTTGGAACAGTCACAATGGTTGACAGATCTTTTGGAAATCAGAAGTAGTTGACAGTTGTCATGTTCTGCCTCTCTGTTTGCCTCTTCAGCCACATTCCCACTTCCCCAGGGACTATTATTGCAGTTCCCTATTGAATCGTTGTCCAATTGGTGAAGTAGAGCAAGAAAGGTCAAAACAAACTTTGGAAATAGGCTAAAATGTAAGATGGGAAACAAATTGGTATAATTAATAATAATGTCCTTTGTAGGCTATATGCTGAGCATATAGTATATTTATATAGCATGTGCTGTGTATATAATCAGGCACAGTTCATTCTAATGGATATGTCTAATTTTTAGTGTTTTTTTAAAGTTACCTGGGCTGAGCCCTCTGTTGTGTTTTGACTACAACTATTGTACAAAAAGAAGATATTGCCTTTGAGAGGCAATATCAGTAATGAATGAGGAACTTTGCTGTATGAAATGTATTTTGTTTTGGGATTTAATTTGCAAATGAATGGAAAAAAATTAAAATAAATAATAATAATAATAATAATAATAATAATGTGTGCCCTCCATACTGTTGGTCTGTTAGTTCATATTTACAGAGTTCATATTTACAGATTTATCCGGATGGGTCAAAGGATCAGGAGAGTTTGGAAAGTGGCATTTGGATTAACCCTTACTGAATTAAGAATTAAAAGGGACAAGGAAGAGTTTCAGATCAGATATCAATATTCACAGCAGTAATGCTGGCAATGTTATGGGTAGTTTGGTGGTTAGAGGACATTAAAGTAGACAATCAAAGATTTCTGGCAGAATGCCCTGAAGGCTAATTTGTTCTTACAGCTCGGCGGTTTGCAATTTGGGTGGTGAGTGTTTGTTAACACTAACTGCTATAGCCCACGTTTTGGTAGACTTTCATTTCTAAATTAAAATTTAGAAACCCTAACCCTTTGTATAAGTTGGTGTGAATGTGCGCGATCAGATGGCAGGTGTGTGTTGACTATTGAACTGAAAGACTCACTGTGCACGGGAGACAAAATATAAATGCTGAGGGGCATTATTGACGTTCTTTCGTTTGACTAAATGTCATAATGTAATAATTTGCATTGTGATTATATTGAACATTTAGTTTGCCGAAATAAAAATGCTGGAATTGATTACAATGTGTTTCAGCATTTGCTTAATGCCTTTTAGGTTTTACGCTGTAGGTTATACGCTGCTTACTAGAGCCCTATATTTCAGCCCGAGCCCAGTGGGGCCTGACTTATTTACGCCCCTGGGTCAGGGCTTCGGGCCAGTGTTCACGTCGAAGCTCACACGTGGGCCGGGTATCTGGCCTGTATTAGACTTAACCTTTTTATTTTTTAGACATCTAATAAATTAAAGCTATAGTGCGTAGTTTGGGCACTGAGTGTCTGGTAACTGGAGAGGTGGTGTGCATTCTGCTGTCCGGCCACCTGCTCTTTCGTCCTGTTGCCGGCCACCTGCTCATCATCCTACCCATCCTTCAGAGCGGCTGAGCCAGAAGTGTCAAAAGTATTCACATTCATTACTCAAGTAGAAGTATACATACTAGGGTTTGAAAAGACTTCTGTAGAGGTTTTTCTCAGCTTCTTCTGCTTTAGGACAGTGTCTACATTCATCTCCTCACAGAGATCTCTTGCAGATACCTGAGCAGAAGCGAACCCAGTGCTTCTGTCAGTTGTCCTCAGGAGATTCAGAGCCACATCCAGTTGCATAGACATTGACTGACATGATGAATTTTGGCCAGCATGTCATACCACACAACGCTACAAATGGAGAAGCGGTGTGACCCAACCTCTCCCAGTTGTTTTGATGTGGTGCTTTAGGATGGTCCACCTTTGTGTGGAGGTAGAGAATAGTGTAAATATTTTCTGTAGGTAGCCAAAATAGTTAATTGCATCTGTGGAGCTTTTTGCTGCATCAGCAACAACAAGATTTAATGTATGTGCTCTGCATGGGACAAATAAAGCCCTGGGATTTTGTTTCAAAAGGCTGGCTTGGATACCTTTTGACTTTCCCTCCATGTTGGCGCCGTTGTCGTAAGACTGTCCCCGGCAGTCTTCAAAGGGAAGGATAAACTCTTCTAGTCTCTTCAGAATAAGGTTGGAGAGGCTTTCTCCAGTGGTTGATTACACCTCAAGGAACCCCATGAAATGTTCTTTTACTGTAGGGTAGTGATGGTCAAATGAAGCTTCGCAAACCACTGTCTTTATTTTCTGAGCTCACTAGATGGTGCTCTCTGTTCAACAAAGGGTTGAAAACACACTGAATTGCCATTCCTTTAACCTTTTTCTTTGAACAGAGAGCGCCATCTAGTGAGCTCAGAAAATAAAGACAGTGGTTTGCGAAGCTTCATTTGACCATCACTACTGTAGGGGTGTCTATGTCATCTACTGCAACCATTCTAACTATAACAGATAAGTGTTCTATGTGGCTGAGGTCTGGGGTGCAATCCAAAATAACTATATAGTATTTGGCTTGCTTTATCTCCTTTAACATATAGTGTACAATTTTTTCACCAGTGCAATCAATTAGTTCATTTTGAGTATCCTTTGCTAAGTATGTTGTATGGCTGGCTCCTTTCTCCACATCAGTAACATGCTGTTTCAGGACAGGGTCAAACTTGGCCATAAGCTCAACTTCCTTAAGTAAATTACTACTAATGAGGTAATCATTTTTCTGTATAAAAGAGCTTGCAGCAGAAGCAATACAGAGTAATTTTTTTCCCTTGAATATACAAGCTAGCTTGATTTTCTCCCCATTTACAATTTTCCTGTAGAAGTGGTTGTGGTGGCAGCTTCTCCCATCATCTCTTTTGGGAAATGTAAAGTCTGGACTGGTCTGGTATGGTCCACTGCTAACTAACTCTGTCCTTACTGCATCACAAAGGGCTGGCCAGTCAGCAGGATCTATAGGCGCTCCCTGGATATCAGGAATTGCGGAGGGTGAGGTTAGTGATGGTCAAATGAAGCTTCACAAACCACTGTCTTTATTTTCTGAGCTCAATAGATGGCGCTCTCTGTTCGAAGAAAAAGGTTAAAGGAATGGCAATTCAGTGTGTTTTCAACCCTTTGTTGAACAGAGAGCACCATCTAGTGAGCTCAGAAAATAAAGAGTGGTTTGCGAAGCTTCATTTGATCATCACTAGGTGAGGTGTCTGCAGGCGTCAGTGTAGTAGCAGAGCATGTTGTGTTTGTTGTTCCTTCACCTAAAGGCAAATGCACACATGCAAAAATGATGTTAATGTTTTAATAGGGGTACACAATGTCAAGCAAAAATGCAATAACAAATGTACTCTTCATTTTATCCATATCCATCAAATGTTCTTATTTTGTTTGTGCTGTTTTCTGAGATTCGTCAATGATCTTATAAGTTAATACAACAGACGGTAAATACTTGGCTTTCTTTTTATCTTCTTCCTTTCCCCGTTTTCGTCCCTGTGCAGAAGGATGTTCCTAATCAGTTATGTAATTGTTATTCCTCCTGCCAAAGGAAACTAACTGCAAGTTATGTGCTAGGTCCCTCAGTTCCAATTAAGATAAATATTAATGCTAAAGCATAGATTAATATTTTACACAAGCCCTTTTCTAAGGCATTTTGACATGTCACACCAGGAGAAGCACGTGTGTAAATAATAAAATTAGGGTTGTCAAAATTAACACCTTAACGAGTATAAGGCAAATTCCTTTTAACGCCACTATTTTTTTAATGCAAGCACATTCTGTGATTTTGCTCCATCGTTTCGGAAATCAGGAAGCAGCAGCGGTAACGTTTATGGTTAGTGGCTAGATTTAGCGACTTTTTTGACCCACCTTAGCGACTTATAAATATATTCAAATATATTTCTATTGTAATTCATTCATTTATCATTTAATTTGAGAATTTATCGCGAGTTAACTAGGACACTCAAGTGATTAATCGCGATTAAAAAATGTAATCGATTGACATCCCTAAATAAAATCAATCACATCCAAATCCCAATTAGCGGCTTTGGTTTCAAGGTCCTGGAATTGTGCATGCTAGCTCACAGTCCCACTGTCATGGCTGCAGCGGCGACTGTGAGCCAGGCCTTATCATGCAACATCAGTGTTAGAACTCACTAATGCTAGCTGAATGGGACCAAACCCCTGCAGCCAGGTTCAACATCAAACCGACCGTTACACTGGTGGCAGCTTTGCAAAATTAAGTCACAGTTGGAGGTGTGTATCTAAAAATGCAATGCTCATTGTTTGGCATTTTTTCACTGCAATTCCCAGACATGACTGATGTCTAAAAGTTAAGACATATTGTTTCCTTTTTTCCCTGTTCAGTCATGTTAGTTCTAATTGTGATGACTACAGCATGTATACAGATATTCTCTCTGTTGTGAACTCCTACCTTTGGTCACTTTCTTCTATTTCGTAATATTGTTTTCCACAAAGGCTTAATCACTATGGTCTGCTCTCCTTTGCTCTTCAGTAGAACACATTTCAGGTCTTAATTGTAGCACTAAAATTCATATTGAATTATCTGGAGTGAAATACAGCTGGAAATAGGCCTGTGATTTTCCTTGAGGGAATGGCACGATGCACAGTTTCCATGGTGCTGATGTCATTTTAATCGCTGCTGCCTGCTCACAGAGCTGCCTGTTACGAGCGCTGGGCAGCTCTGAAATGTCTTTCTCTTGCATGGTCCAGATATCAGCAGGACCCCAGTTGGCTTTTATTGTTCCTGGGTGGATGGCTGCATGTGGGTGGGTGAGCTGAGGAACTTGTGTTCTTGTTTCAGCCAGTTGCAGGTATAGACTATTGAGAGTCAGGGATTAAAGGATCATTGCATTGTGCATGCCTTAGCCCACTTACCACAAATCTCTAACTGCCAGCCATTTTTCAAAGCCTACCATATATTTCCTATCGGGCACATAGCCATTGGGTTCCATTCAAAATTAACTTTGTAAATTGCATATGTATTAAATGGATAGAAATATGCAAACAACGTTGATTGAAAAAAATGCTGAAAGCTTAGAACTTAGGACTCAGAGGAGAGGTTAGTCAGGCCATCGTCTCCACGGCAGGTGACAGTGCACACGGATCCGCAGCGCCATGCATGGATGAAATAATGAAATCGAAAATAGGACTACAGTAACAGAAATATGTGCAGAATTAAGACAGTCAAGACGGCCCAGTGTTTGGTGGACCGGGTACACCTTGTTTACTTAATAGCCTACAAATCATCCACAGGATCAATTACGCATCACATGAATTTGCCCACCCGACACAGCGTTTGTTCCTGGGGAGATGGATCTGTGCGTCCCGCCTCCTGTGCGCCATGGATGTCTGAGCCTCAGCAACTACTAACTATAAAAATACAATTTGCCTGTTCCCAGCATCAGCACAGCACTTTGCAATGGTTATCTTGTTACCTGTGACGATATAGGCTAAATGTAACGTCTCTTTCACGTTAGCAAGTGACTGACCTATCTGGGTGCTTTTTGAAATGCCTGATGAAGTTCGACGTTGTTGATCCGGCATCATTTATCTTGATGCCACACACCTTGCATGTAGCTGTTCGCTTACTGCCACTATTTACAAAGTTATTGAAAGCAAAACTAATGACAAAAGGCTCAACTCTGGGAGGATTCGGTGTCGTCATCGTCAATTCATTTTTTTATGTGTGTGCGCACATAATGTGCATGCGTTACGTTGCACATTATGGCAAAGGGCAAGGGACTGCAGCTCGTCATACGTTTCCCCAATATATATGCGCCAATAAAAAATAGAAATACATGAATAAATTTAGATTTAAAAAGCAATAATTGCATGAAAACAGCTCGAGTCCGAGTCAAGTCTGAAATCTTTTGGTTTGAGTCTCAAGTCAAGTCTGAAGTCAGCTGTTTGTGTGACTTAAGTGCTGAGTCTGAGACTCGAGTCCCCATCTCTGAAAAATACATTTAGCAAGCTAAACTAACCAAGTTCCACTTTTCAGTGGGAATATAAAACTTATTGACACAACATCTCAAATGCAATAAGGTACTTGTCCCCCATCCTAATTCCAAAACCACCTTTTTGTTTTACTTTGGTTGAGTTTTGCATTTATTTTCTGTTATCTGTTAATTAAAATGTACATGTATGAAAAGCATAAACATCTGCAATGAACTCTGAAGTAAACGATTATCTGAAAGATGGTAAAAGAACATTGAAATAAAGTCATAAAAAAACAATATGGATCTTTAATTTTGAATATTGTTAAGGATAGATTGAAAGGACAGACTGCTGAAATTGCTAATGGTTGGTAGCTTACACTATGTGGAGTAAATAGTGTAGTGCCCCATGGAGGCATTGTTGTCAGTCAACTGATGCCGTGGGTGCACGCTCAGAGGCTTACATGGACGTATTACAAATATATCCCAAAAAACGTTTAGTCCTATTTTGAACGTAGCATTCTAGTGTATATTTATTTTCACAAAAGAGTAAGAATTCCAAATTCAGTTTGATTTAGTTCACCTAACTCAGCAAGCCCTTCCTCTGATACAGAAAAATAACCAAAGCCCATACAGCAGCATTTCCTTTCACTTAGGATCATGGATGTACTGAGAGATCCGGATACATTGCTGCCCGTCAGCCTTGCTGCCTATTGGCTACTAAAACAAAAAATCCTGTGGCAAAAAAAACCCAGCATTTTACCCATAGACCTCTTTCATGAAAAAAGGTATCTGTAAAACAAGGTCAGTTGGAAACGTTTTAATTTTAAAGACTTCATATTCATATTCAAGTCCCCCAGAGCTTAGAAAAGTGTGCGTGATGTCATCCTAGTGTAAAGTGTGTAGGCAGAGTGGGACTGAAAACAGGCCATGGAGCAAGGCACTAACGTGCATGTGCAGTGGGCCAAACAATGCAGAAACAAAGAGAAAAAAATTGGCCTATGCTCCGTGTGAGCAATTTTCATTCAAGCGAGTGACTGCTGTCTTGGAAACGTGTAACCAGTTCTAATAATATCCAGATATACTAACCAGATTTCAGTTTTATCCCTCACCAACAATTGCCCGAACCCCCCACCCCATCAGTTCATTATTACTTACTACTTTCCTGCCATGCTGTATCCTAACCTTGTCTTTTCTGCTATTAAAAACAGTTTGGGGAATGTGGTCATACTTTATGTGTAAAAGTGTGTCATGTCAATGTCAAAGCTAAGTGTAATAACTGAGGGAGAGTATCAGGAGTGGCAGGCTGGTTTATTGAGTTCAGTTTTACAGGTAAGTATACTGTATTGGAGGAAGTTGTGCTACAGCAATATGGAATTAAATCACCATACAGCAAAGAGTCCAGAAAGATAGATAAATGTAAATGATGAATTAACAATATACTTACATCAATTGTGACTAATAACACTACTGTTTAAATTTGAATGGCCTACCTACTGCAAACTTTGGTGTAATTACATGTAGTAGGTCAGTGTGTATGTGTGTGTGTGTGTGTGTGTGTGTGTGTGTGTGTGTGTGTGTGTGTGTGCGTGCAACCCAGTCTCACGGCAGTTCGTGAAATGTTCAGGTAATTTAATCTATTGATTCATGTACACGGACAAGTTTATCTCGTTTTTTTCGTGATGCTCAGCACGTTTTTTAAACTAATGTATTTCAATGGGAAGCATCTTTTGTGATAACAGCACGATTCTTTCTGGCAGTCGGGCTGCAGTAGAGAAGCTGTATACAGTTTTTCTATTATTGGTATTTTTAGCCCTATAAGCGCTGATTTAATCAACATTTATTCACCAGATCTTATCATGTTTTATATGTATTTCTTTTAACTTTATTATTTTGGTCTGATTGCCAGGGAAGCTGGATTGCTTTGTTGTTTATTGATATTTATTTTAATAATATTATTTTGGTCTTATTACCAGTGAAATATTACAGTATGCTGTGAGACAGAACACTATGATATAGGCCGAGCTGGGCGCATTCAAAGCCCATATCCCACAATGCAATGCAGGCATTCATATCAGAGAATTGGACAGCGATCAGCGGGTCTTTAACGACAGTATCGCTTCAATCAGCTGGCGAGGATATTGTGGTTTTAGCTTGCCAATGTTAGCTGACTTGCTAGCTAACTAGTCAGCCACCACCACAAATACAGTATAATCTAAGTAATTGTGTGGGAAAGACTGCATTAGAATGACATGAATAAACATTAGTATATGTAACATGAATACAACTTTAATGCATAAACTCATCCGTGAATAAATACATTTTTATAGGCAATGGTGGTTGTTTAACAATGAAGATAACTCCCGTGATCCCACGCAACTTCACAACGTCATCAAAAGAGCCGTGTTTCGATTGAGAGACCCCTATGGAGAACCCTTGCAGTAAAAAATTACAAATTGTAGGTTTAATTGAAAGGTTCAGTTCAGGTACCCATATGAATATTGACAGTAAGTAGGTTTTTCTTAAACGGTAAGAAAAACAACTGTTGTGAAATCATTGTTTTTGTTTAAAAGATTTTTTTGGCAGCATTTTGGCCTTTAATTGATAGGACAATTGTAAATAGTGATGGTCAAATGAAGCTTCGCGAACCACTGTCTTTATTTTCTGAGCTCACTAGATGGCGCTCTCTGTTCGAAGAAAAAGGTTAAAGGAATGGCAATTCAGTGTGTTTTCAACCATTTGTTGAACAGAGAGCTCCATCTACTGAGCTCAGAAAATAAAGACAGTGGTTTGCGAAGCTTCATTTGATCATCACTAGTTGTATACAGGAAAGGGGAGAGAGAGACAGACAGAGAGAGAGAGCAATAGACTGAGAGCAATAGACTGAGAGCGAGAGAGAGAGAGAGTGAGCTGCCAACCTATCCTTAAACTTTGCTGTGCCAGAGCAAAGCCCCTGATTTCAGTTTTATTGCTAATATATTTCCACCTTGAGCTTGTGAGTTATTGAGTATCAGAATGATGTCTGACTGATGAAGTGGACAAGCCGACATGGACTGACGGCTGGATCTGTGGGTTAGAAGCTATAACTCAACACTTGTCCCTCTGTGCCCTTTTGGCTCCCACTGAGGATCAGGAAGGGTGGGAGATTGCCCTTTGGAGGCTCTGTCTGAGGCAAATTGTCAGGGGGATCGCCCACCTTTTCTGTCAATTTACAGACCTTTTGTGCGCAGGCAGCTCTGCTCTCATTACCAAAGCCTGCGGACCACGCGTATTCTTTAGATTCAATTAGCTCAGATGCGCAGCAAAATATCGAAGGGCATTTTCTCGAACAAAGCCTCAAGGAAACTAGAAAAGGTCATACCTCTGACTTCCTCTCTGAGAGGTACGGGAAGTAGGTGGAAGAAAAAATGTCACGTTCATTGGGATAAAATGGCATTTCATTCTCCCTGTATTACTCCACCACAGTGACCACACTTCATTTCCCTTCTGTAAATATGCTGCCTGGAGCAACCAACTCTTACAATTTAATACTTGGAGCACTGGCTTTTAATATCTCAAGTATCAAGTTCAAAGTTTAGCACTTCAGTAATATTCAAACTCCAGCTCCTAGCCATTCCTCACTGCAATAAAAAAGGCTGTCACTGCTCCTGCTACTGTTAAAATACAAACCAGGAGGTGTTGCACTGTGAAAACCTTTACGCACAGTATTATACGGAACAAAACCCAGCTGTGCCATTGAAACTGGAGCCAGTATTTTTTCCCAGAAGAAAATGTCCCCTTTTGATAAGCCATTTAACATAGAAATGCAGTATTATGCATGCAAATCAGGCAGCCCTGTTGTTCCATTGGCAGGGCCTCATTGAGGATGACCTTGGTGGACGACAGGTGTTGGAGGGGGAATAATATGTCTCCTGTCACCTGCAGGTGACATAAAATTCCCAATTAAACTTTAAGATGTCTGGATTCATGTAAACTAAAAAAAACGTGCATGGCATCAGTGATGAGATTGACTTTTTTTGTTTTTTTATGCACGTCATTGAGGGTAATGAAATGTACTGTGTTACAGTAAAGATCTGAAGGACTGACAAAAACAATGTGTGTAAGTTACAGTAACTGCTTTATGAAACGGTCTGTCACTAGCTTGTAATAATCAGATTCTGCAGCTTTGAGATATGGAGCACCAGTGGACATCCCAGCTAGCTAACAGCTAAAAGAGCAATCAGCAATATTTTACAATTTCATGGGTTTCCAAGTTTTGATCAATGCTGCTCACACTATTGATTGATTGAAGATTGATTGAGCAGCTTTAGATTATACATTGATTGTGTCAAAGGGTACATTAGTTCAATCACAATCTGGTATCTATACTTGTTTTTGTGCTGCTGTTTTTTTTCTGGTCATAAATGACCCGATTAATGATGTTTTTTTTGTAATAACAAAATAATTCTGTAATAATAATATAATAATTCTTTAGGCCATTTCCGGCCTTTATTTTTGACAGGACAGCTGAAGACACGAGGACCGCCTGTTTGTGAAAAGCTGAGAAGTGTGACTTTCACGCCCACACCACATCCTTCCTCGGATACATCATCTCCAAGGGAGAGATTAAGATGGACCAAGAGAAGGTTAGAGCGGTTCTTGATTGGCCCCAACCCGGTACGAGATTGCAGCTCCAGAGGTTCCTGGGGTTTGCGAACTTCTATTGAAGATTCATCCGTGATTACAGCCGGGTGGCTGCTCCATTGAGTGCCCTGACTTCTAGCACCAGGACCTTTTGTTGGACACCTGAGGCGGACCGAGCTTTCCTGGATTTGAAGAACAGATTCACCGACACCCCTATCCTCTCTCAACCTGACACGTTCCGTCAGTTCATGGTGGAAGTGGACGCCTCTGATGTGGGGGTCGACGCCATCTTGTCCCAGCGAAGCTCCACGGACAGTAAGCTCCATCCTTGTGCCTTCTACTCCCGTCGTCTGTCGCCTGCGGAGAGGAATTATGATGTGGGTAACCGGGAGCTTCTCGCTGTTAAACTTGCCTTGGAGGAGTTGCGCCACTGGTTGGAGGGGGCGGAGCAACCGTTTATTGTCTGGACTCAGGGGCGTCGGACTGGGGGTAAAACCGATACTGATTACCAGGGCCCGAGGGGAGAGAGGGCCCACGAAAAGTCTATAATATATTTTATTTCACCTGGATATTTTCATTTCCTAATTAAATTTCATAATCTAATAATTTCATTATTTTGTTTTTTTGGGAGGGGATGAGTTGAGGAACATGGGGGCCCATCAGGACTGCCTATGCATAGGGCCCAGGGTCTTGTGCTACGCCCCTGTCTGGACTGACCATAAGAATCTTCCTTATGTGCAATCTACTAGACGTCTCAACCCCCGTCAGGCCAGTAGGGCTTTGTTTTTTGGACGTTTCAATTTTTCTCTAACTTTCCGACCTGGCTCTAAGAACAGCAAGGCAGACGCCTTGTCTCGGATGTTCTCTAAGACGGAGGAGAGCGGAGCCAAGACTGAGACTATTCTTCCCCAGGACATCGTCGTTGGAGCAGTTACCTGGAGGATTGAGGAGGAGGTTATGGCGGCCCTTCGGACGCAGCCCAGTCCCGGTAACGGTCCACCCGGTCGGTTGTTTGTGCCGGAGTCTGTCCGTTCTGCTGTCCTCCAGTGGGCCCACGCCAACAACATGGCTTGTCACCCTGTCGTAACTCGGACTATGGCGTTACTACGGAGACGGTTTTGGTGGCCTGCCATGGGAAAGGATACCCAGAGTTTTGTTGCTGCCTGTCCAGTTTGTGCACAGAATAAGAGTTCCAACCTATTCCCCGGCGACCGTGGTCGCATCTGGCCCTGGACTTTGTCACTGGATTGCCCCCTTCTGATGGGAACACAGTTATTCTGACTATCGTGGACAGATTCAGCAAGTTCGCCCACTTTGTGCCCATCTCCAAGCTTCCCTCCGCCACTGAGATGTCCAACATCCTCATGAGGGAAGTTTTCAGGGTCCACGGTCTGCCCTGTGACATTGTTTCCGACCGTGGTCCTCAGTTTACCTCAGCTGTCTGGAAGTCCTTCTGTTTGGCCATCGGAGCTACAGTCAGTCTCACATCTGGATTTCATCCCCAATCAAACGGTCAGGCAGAGAGAGCCAACCAGAAGATGGAGTCCACGATTCGCTGCCTTGTCTCCTCCAACCCCACCTCTTGGGCCTCTCAGTTGCCATGGGTCGAGAACACCCATAATACTCTCCCTACATCTGCCACCGGGATGTCTCCCTTCCAATGCTTTTAAGGCTACCAGCCTCCCTTGTTTTCTTCTCAGGAGAGGGATCTCTCTGTTCCCTCTGTCCAAGCTCACATTCGCCGTTGCCACCGGAACTGGCATCGGGCCAGAAAGACCCTCCTTAGAGTGTCTGACCGGTATCGGCTCCAGGCTGATTGTCGCCGTATCCCGGCCCCTGCTTATGCTTTCGGAGATAAGGTCTGGTTGGCTACTCTGGATCTTCCCCTGCAGACAGACTCCAGGAAACTGGTGCCTAGATTCATTGGTCCGTTTGTGGTGGAGAAGGTCATTAACCCTGCTGTGGTTCGGCTCAAATTGCCCAAGACGCTGAGAGTCCATCCCGCCTTTCATGTCTCCTGCCTCAAGCCCATTCTCCTCAGTCCTCTGTTGCCCCCTCCTCCTATAGTATCTCGTGGACTGGGAGAGTTATGGTCCTGAGGAAAGGAGTTGGATTTCTCGGTGTCAGATTCTTGATGCCGACCTCCTACGTGACTTCTACCGCCTCCATCCTGGCACTCCGGATAGTCCGCCTGGTGGCGTCCGTCGGAGGGGGGGTACTGTCACGAATCCCGCCTCCTGAGTCTGTTTTCTACCTGTAGTCTGTCCTGGAGTCTGTTTTCCTAGGTTTCCTGAATGCACCCAGTCTGGTTGCCTGGCGACGACGTCAGGGAGGACTTCACCCAATCACCCACACCTGCAACTCATCAGCTATCGGCACACCTGGTCCTGATCATCACCTTCATACTTCATAAGCTCTGACCTGACATCCATTCCCTGCCGGATCGTTAGCCACTAACAGTATGTTGTGCCTGCGTTTAAGACTCTGTTTTCTGAGAGTTAGTTTAGCTCCTCTGTTATTCCTGATTGCTGTGAACCTTCTTTTCTACTGTCTGCAGTTACACTCCCAGACTCTACGCTCCACCTCTGCCTGGTTGTCAGTTGCTTCAGAAACGACGTTGGATCTGTTCATTCCCTCCCACCTACTCACCTCCGCCGCCTGCTCCGACACCTGGATTCCTCTGCTTCCACATGCAAATCACTGAATAAATACTCACCTTCATTCAACTCACCTTGTCCTGGTCTGCTTCTGGGTTCCGCTTTAAAAAATCCTGACAGAAGCAATACGTATGAGGGAGACCTTTGCCACATATTTCAGTGCTGTGGGTGCCATCCCCTCTACAAGTTTAAAACCAAGGCTATTTTAAGAGCCACCCAAATTTGAATAAAAAGCTAATATTTTACAAATGTTTCTTCTGTTGTCTCATAACCCACTCACACTGAAAATATAGGCTACTAATTACACAAAAATAATGTTTCATTTATCCCATTTATCTTACACGAAGCAAGTCTCTCAACGGAACATGATCTATTTTATTTTTAAACAACATATAAGAACATATAACTTCAACCTGCTTTACGTAAATCTAGCTAAACAGGTGAGGCGCCCCTACCCCTAGGTAAGTAATATATCTGAATATATGGTGATGAAACATGAAATAAAATACCTTGTATACACTTAGGAATCAACACCTTTGTTTACTGTGTGAGTTCACTGTTATCAACAATTATTAATGAACACAACCCTTTTCATGTAGAGATAACATACATCCTAAGAAACAAGCATGCTATTGCGTTCATTGACACTGTTCAGGCTACTTAAGACCACAAAGTTAAACTTAAGTCACGAGGGACAGGCATATAACATGAAAACATTCTCAGAAAGATAAGATAGAAAGATAAAAAAGACTTAGCTGACAACACTATTAAATGCAATACGGCCACTCATGGCTTCAGCTGCTGCTGCTCCTCCCTCTGCCTGCACTTCCCACATAGATCAGCCTATATATATTAAACTTAACTTCATCTCTCATGGCAGGAGAGAGGGACTGAAGCTGTGGAAACAGGCTATGGAGAAAGAGGTCATCAGGGTCACTTGGGGGAGGGGGAGGTGGTGTTGGAGGGGGGCTGTCACTTTTTTCTTTGGCACTAACTAAACATCTTTTAAAGGTGCTGAGATACCCCACCCTGGACCTCTTGCCTGTCGGCTGCATGTGGCCTGGGCTTGGGGACTGGGCTTGGGGCGTGACTGGGACCAGGGTCTGCCCTGCTGTTTACCGGCTGCGAAGCTGACTGGCTGGCTGGCTGACTGGCACCTCGGGGTGACTGGCTAACTTCAGCTGGGGGATGCTGGCTGACTTCATCTTGGGGAGGCTGGCTGACTTCATCTTGGGGAGGCTGGTTGACTTCAGCTTGGGGAGGCTGGCTGACTGGGACCTGGGAGGGTGTGATTGACTGGCACCTTGGATGGGTTGACTGACTGGCACCAGGGGGCTGACTGGCATCATGAGCTCCCTAGCCCCCTGGGGCATATTGCCACTGGTAGCCCTGTTCTCCATATAAGGGACTAGGAAGTTCATGATTGAACTCTCTGCTCCTGCACCACTTCTCTGCCTTTCACCTTCTGAACTTCCCGCCTGTTTTTCCATTTTCTTTTCCATTCTTCCACTGGAAATTGAGACAGCAAACATGTTGAACAGGTCAGATGCTGACTTGATCACTGAAAATCATACAGTTTACAGTCATAGCCCATAATTGGAACCAATGACCCATAATTACAATATAATAAATATGTCAACTAGGGGTGTAAAGGTACACATATTTCTACCAAAATTGTTTAGGTACAGGATATTAGGTTTGATACAAATGAGTACCAATACAGTATTTATCAGTCAGGTTTTTTTGCTAATTTGAATTCCCACAAAAACATATTAAGTGGTGGACTATATGTAAGTTCAGACAATTAACATTTAAGTTATTAACATTTGACACCCTTTCGAAATACTATTCCTGATATATGTTGAGCACCAGCAATATTGTCAGTGAATGTAGGCTAGCAGTACTTGCAAGCTAACAAAATTTTTCACAAGAGGTACTATATACCTGTCATTTTACCTGTCAAGGTATTTCATTCCTTGTGCGCGCTTCTCAAATGTACTTTCAAATTCGTGGGATTTTTCCTTTTAATAAATTGTCCACTTATTTTACCACCTTCCATTGTGAGGCACTTGCTTTTATCTGACACAGTCATATCAAATAAGACTGTCGCTTTCTGCCGACTTTCGGTACCACCATGATGCCAGGCGAGGGCATGGGTGAGGGGCACGGACATGTTGTGTTCAATTTAGCATGGAATGTTGGAATTTCTGGGTTCCCAGTGTCTACGGCATAGACTGAATAAAACAGGTCTATGGTCGGAAAAGTCAACTCTGAAAGATATAACGTTATTTGATCTGTGAAAGACATTGACAAAGACAAAAACTAAGGACATCGATAATTTTATTTATTTTAGTTAGTTTTGCAAACAGACATTACAATTTTAGTTTAGTTATGTTTTTTTTTGATCAAATTTTTATTTTCATTCAAAAACAAAACAAAGTCACCGAACATACCGTTACATCAGTCCCACCCACTCCCCCCCCCCCCCCCCCCCACCGCACACACAATATATGTGGAAAGAAAAATAATACCCATTCCATATACATTTTGAAACGGCTGCATGAAGCTTACCCCAGTATCCAGTAGGGTGAGAGAGGGGGACCATGGAGCTGACAAAATTTATTCTGGGCACTACATTCATTTTGACAATAGAGATACGTGCCTGTAGTGAGTTGGGCAGGCAGGCCCATCTTTCTAAATCCCCCAAGACTTTGTTTAGCGCCTCAGTATAATTGTGCTTCACAATAAGATGTAGAGAGGAGAATATTTCAATGCCCATGTATTTAAAATGTGTAACTGAAGGAATATTGGAGGGAAAAACAGAGGTCTTGGCCGCTTCGTTCAATGGCAAGATTGCTGACTTTGACCAATTGATTTTGAATCCTGATAGAGCACCAAACTCATCCATCATTGATAGAAGGTGGGGAGCAGACCGCAACGGGTCTCCGAGAAAGACTAAAATGTTGTCAGCATAAAGTGCCAGGTGGTGGTGTGTGTTATGAACAGTTATGGGTTTAATAACTGATGATGTCCAGATTATCTGCGAAGGACCAAGGGTTCAAGCGACAGCGCAAACAGCGAGGGGCTCAAGGGCCAGCCTTGGCGTGATGATCTAGATACTAGGAACAGAGTTGAACAAATGTTACCTGTCAGAACCATCGCAGAGGGGTTTGAATATAGCAACTGTATCATTTTTATCAAGCCTTCTCCAAAACCCATCGCCCCCAGAACAGACCACAAAAAAGGGTGAAATAAAATAAAAAATGTTGCCGCGAAGGCTTGAACGATCTTCTGGAAGACATCCACCAGACCAGCGGGCGCTTCTTGGATTGTTATTGGCCTCAGCAGGCGAGGGAGTCGGCTAGGAAGTAGAAGGATGCCAGTCCGGGCTGCTAGCCTGGCTAAGGAAACTACCACACAATTCGCCACTGCTGAGACTCATATTCCCCAACGACAGCACACAAAATGGATATATATGGTACAAATACACATGGAACTGCTGTGTGATGATTATTACCGGAGCCTTGCTGAACACACTCACTCATCCCAGACGGCAGCTAGCAGCTGAGAGGGTAGGTGAATTTAAAAAATGGCTAAGTTGCTAAATGCATCTTTTTGTTATGTAAGGTCCCTGTTCATGTTGCACACACATTTTAATTGCATTTTGTGTCTGTTAAGAGGCACAAAGGCACTCTTTATCCTATGCCCCCATAACTGCCGTTTTAGCTGAGTGGGGGCTCTCGGCATTAGCTGCAGCAGCTCCGTGTTGCTAGCACCGATTCGGCTCGTTTTTTTTGCTATCGGCAGTACTCATATACATATAGCAATCAAGATTAACGTAAAAATTGCCCGGAGTTCTCCTTTAAGGCCCACCCACAATTGGTCTGGCCCATCCAAAACTGGAATCCTGGCGCCGTGCCTGTATTGAGTACAGCCTTTTTAAGTTCTTCAAGAGAATTCGGTTTTGCTAAATCATTCGCCTCCTCCACTGCCAGACGAGGCAACTTCAATCAAGCCAAAAAGCTGTCGCATTTGTCTCTGTCGAGAGATGTTAGATTTGAACAGGTCCGAGTAAAAACTACGAAAAGTATTGTTGATCCGCGTCAGGTCAGTGGTGACAGCTCCTGACTCTAATTTGACTGAAGAGATATCTGAGAACTGCTCATTTGATCTGATCTTCATCGCCAGCAGGTGGCTAGGCCTTGACCCATGAAAATAATACCGTTGCCTGGTCCTGTGTATTAAGAACTCAGACTGGCATCTAAGAATTATGTTAATATCTTTTTTGACCACCTCACGTTGAGAGACTATCCGTTCCGAGAGATTGGTAGATAACGCACGTTCTAGTTTTGCTAGTTTGCATTCCAAATCCTGTAACTTAAAAGTCTGGGCCTTGCGCTGGTTAGAAGCAAACAGTATGGCATTACTCCTAATGAAACTTTTAATTGAATCCCAGAGTATTCTAGGATCCTCGACCGAGTCAACACTGAACTGCAAGAATTCCCTAAGCTTTTCTGTAAATTGTGTCTTAAATTCCTCCTGTTTCAACAGTGTTGTTTTAAGGCGCCATTTTGGTGGGCGAGGGGAAGCGCTGTTGAGCATCGCTGAGCAAAGCACACCCTTGTGATCGGAGAGGGCTATGGGGAGCAGAGAGACATTGAGAATATTTTGAAAGAGTTTAGGGGATGCAAATATGTAGTTAATTCTTGAACAAGATTTGTGTCGAGCAGAGAAAAAGGAGTAGTCACTGATTGATGGATTCATCGACTGCCACAAATCCGTAAGCCCCAGGCTGTTAGCCCAAGCCCGTAAAGCTGCGGACGCCAGTTTCTGTTCCCTTGTCTCAGATTTTCCTGACCTGTCATTAACTGACATCCAGACCACGTTAAAGTCTCCCCCCACAATGAACGAATAATCACTCAGCATACTATTTGTCAAATTATTGTAAAAAACTCTATCATAACAGTTTGGTGCATACACCGATACGAAGGCTATTTTCCTGTTACTAACTTCTGTCTTAACAATTGCCTACCCTCTGTGTCAGACCATTTATCTTGAATTTTAATTCTGAAGCTGCATCTGGCTACAATAGCCACACCCTTGGTTTTCGTGCCAGACGCGGAGAAAGCTATTACATGATAATATTTATCTGCAAGGCGTCTATTGTCAGCAGCCAAGAGATGTGTCTCCTGTAGTAGTGCAACGTCAATTCTCCTTCTGTGTAATAAACCAAGAGCGCTAACCCTTTTGTGAGGGCTATTCAAACCGCCTGCGTTCCAGCTCAAAATATTAAGTTCAGGCATAATTTAGGATGTTGGCCTCTATAGTTAGTGTCAACAGAGATATGAGGACAGCACCTGTGTCCATCTGAAAAATAGTATAGTATAAATAGTATACAACTTAATCCACTTAAGCCTCTCTCGCTCCACACAAAAACAGATAGAAAGAGAAAAGAACAAAAACAAAAAACACACGCAAAAACAAAAAACACAAATTATGTTTAAAACCACCCCCCTCCCAGCCTAGCCCTCAGGAAAGCGAGAACATGCCCTAAACTTTAACCCTCCCCTATTACTTGGCTCCGTGACCATAGTCGGAAAACGGGCGGCAATAGGATAGTAGTCGCTGGCCTCCCCCCTCCCCAGGTAAGTTTCAAAGCAAAACATTTCAAATAAGGAATCCCTTCAATACTTACAGCCAGGTGCATAAACCATGCAGTAAGGGACTGCGTATAAGAATGTAATGAACTATTTAAAATATCTGAGATATACAACACACAGTATGGCTTGACTATGATTTCAAGTGTATGACTAAGGTAGCTGCCTTACCATTATGTGTTGGCTGCAACTGAAGTATAACTGAAACCTGTAAAACTGAACACTACCCCATAATGTGAGGAAACAATTAACGTGTAAAAACAGAAAAGCTCCTCAGCTAAACTTGTGTGATAAAATAAAGCTATTGATAAATCAAGCCTACCAGGAATTATTGCGATGACCCGGTACAGCACTCAATTAAATATAAGCAGATAAACATTGCACACTTAATTTAATAATAAAATCTCAATCAATTCACGGCCTAGCTTACTCCAGAAAGATTATGAGTTGACGAGTCTTGCATCTATGCATTAACTGTGGTCCTGCATCAGGGCGACGATCATGGGGCTGTTACGGGTCCTCCGCCGTCACCTGCGAGGAGTTGGCCCATGTGTGCCGGCTGACCGGCTCGCTAGCCTGAGAGGGTGTTGAGGAACTCCTCTCTTTCTCTGGGGTTGTTGAAAACACGAAAAGCTGACCCATCTTTGATTTTCAGGGTTGGCGGGTAAAGGAGGAAAGATTTGACTCCTCTTTTTTGCGCGGTGTCCATTGCCTGCGTGAAAGCCTGTCAGCGCTTGACTGTGTGGTTACTGTAATCTCACTCTCTTGCCTTCAACGGTGACCGGGTCCTTCTTCGCCGCTCAGAGAATAGCCTGCCGCGTCGTGTTGCGGAGGACGTTGAAGATGAGAGTGCGGGGCCTGTCTGGAGCGGGGCGTCCATTGTAGAGCCGGTGGGCCCGCATTATCTCTGGCTGCCTAGTCTGGAGAGACGGGAACCACTCTAGCAGTGCCCGGTTCAGATACTGCACACTGTTCGTTCCCTCGACTCCCTCTTTCAAGCCAATGATACCAACGTTGCAGCGTCTGTTCCTGTCCTCCATGTCCGCCATTTTAAGCTCAAGTGCATGCGGCACCGTCTCGTGGTTAGCAACAGCCAACGAGTTTTCTTTGACAGTGCTCTTCAGAGCCGCAATATAGCAAAGACAAAAGCAACACACCAATACTCGCCGAGAACGAGGCCAAATCAGACTGAATCGCGTTCAGTTTGTCCTCTGACCCTCTACCCATTTCGTGAAGTTGAGCGAACCGAGGCTCCAGATATTCACGTTGTCTGCAATAGCATCCAGTTCAGTAGGACCTTCAAAGTTCCTTTGAGCGACTTCGCGGAGGCTCCACCTGCACTGTTCTTTTTCCCAGATTCAGTCATTATTGCCCTAAGTAATTAAAAGCGCCACAAATACTTGCATAAGAATAGACTTGAAGGGATAAACTAGTTAAAAACGGGGAGATTGGGGAAAGCCCGAAAAGCCTAATCTTCCCAGCTCTTGTCACATGACCAATTAATATTTGCCTGACAACTATAAAAGATACTAATACCATGGAACCAGCACTGGAATTGTTTTTTATAAAAAGTGGCAGACTATGGCTACGTTCACACTTTTGACAAAAAAAAGTTGACTAGGACTTTTTGTAGTAAAAAAAAAAGAAAAATGCTGGCAGCTTTTTGATTCCAAAAAGCAGCCGGGAGAGTCTTTTGTTGCTAAAACAACAGCTACTGCTACAGTATCCTAGAACGCTATGTGGAGTGGTGCTAACGTTAGATAAAACAAAGTGGTGGAGCAAGCTAGAGAGAGCAGAGAGAGAGAGCGGTGCTGCTAACGTTACGTTGAAAAAAGCGAGTTCCCTGAACAGGGAGCACCCGGTCATGTCATATAACTTGCTGTGCTCCGACTCCGACAGGTCTGTCTACTCTGCTTGTCAAAAAGCGCTTGATGTAGGGCGTTTAAAGATGCCCTGAGCTGCAGAAAAAAAGTGGGAGGTGGCATTTAAAATAGTGCTCAGGACTTTTTTGAAAACACGGTTTACTCCATAGGATTATAATGTAAAACAGACACTGGCAGCTTCAAAAAAGACGCCAAGTGTGAACATAGCCTGAGCCTATAGAAAATGTGTATTTTATTCAGATACACAATTTGTTTAAAATGAAAACAAGTGAAATTAGTAATGAATGTGATGTTTTATGTAGCAGAATTACATTGTGTTGTTGTTCTATCCTATCCAATATTTCCTGTATTTCTAAGCTGATTTTCTATGCCCCCCTCTGACTGCATGTCAGGCCCCTGGCCAGCATGCCGCGGAGGGGGTCAAACAGGGACGGCATTACCAGTCCATCACCAGAGGTGTGATCAGTGATCACCAATTAATTTTTTTTTTAAGGACATGGGCATCCATCGCTTAACAAGCCATTTCTTAACACGGCATCAGTATTATAAAAATACTTTTCTTGTGATCAAAATTAAATTAAATTTAAAGAGTCAGTCTTAACTGTGTCATCTTGCCTTTTCTACACATCAGTGTTTGAACTAAGGATTGAAAAATCTTGAGGTTTCCTAGCAGCAACTTCACCGAGCACAGCTCCTCTGCCTGACTAATTACCACAGATAAAAAGGTTGGGAGGAACATCTGCATGAGTCAAGGAGAGTCAAATGAAGCCTGATGAATTGCCAAAGAACACCGATAGCCGGTGCAACCTACAGTGTAGTTAAAAAGATTCTCTTTTTACATCTATTGATAGAGGATAGAGACTGTTATACTGCTTTGACATTAGAAAACATTAGATCTTCAGCTTTCAAATCCTTGAAGCAATTTGATGTTGTTGAAAATATGTCTTATTACCAAGTATTTTAGGCGTAAAGTCCTAAAAATGTTGTAAGAAAAAGTAGTGATCAAAACTAGAACTTTAAAATTACACCCTAAACACCTGTACAGAAACACTAGCGATCCCTATTTCCCTGGGAAAGAGCAGTCAAACTTCCCATTTTACAGTCAGTATAGAGACTATGTAACACAAACAAGAAGCCTATAAGCAACAGGCGAACAAAATCACAAAATAAACATTGAGTTAAATGACAGCTACGTTAGAGGCCGCTGCACACTTGTATGTGTGTGCGTGGGTGGGTGTTGAATCTGCCTGGGTGCAAGGTAGCAGTGGAAAGGGTTAAACTTTATTGATTTTGGTGTTTGTGTGTGGGGGGAGGGGGGAGGGGGTCTAAACTAATAACTTTAAAATGTGGGTGGGACCCTCATATAATGGCTCCGACACCCATGTGCTGTATGGAGGAACATTATCTCTGACAACAGAAAACAAGACATTCTATTTCACTGATTAGTCATCAGTGAATGGGTCTTGACTTCAAAGTGAAACTCTACAGACTATTTGCATCATGGCACATTAATATTACAGCTTTTGCGAGATAAACAGTATGTGTATTAACAAGCAAGCGGTGGTGGATGTTGGGCGATCAGTCAGGTAATCCAATCCATTCATCCTGAGCAAGATGTCTCACCAACTTATTCAGCAATATTCATAGCCCCCCAAAGATGATTCCTGGGGAATTTGGGGACCTCTTGACCTTTAACTTCCGACTTCCAGGCTTTTTGTAGGTGGGTATCATTTGTTGCGTATAAATATGAATGTGGATATCGTTAGTGATAGCGAGATGTTTGCTACAGTTACATTTCTAGTGATGAAACGGCAAAAACATGTTTTATTTCTCTGACTCACGGCGTTGTCCTAGGTGCTCCCTCTCTTCAGTCACTCTCTAGCTCTCTCCACCGTACGTGCTTGTGGGCGCACGATGAGGCTCCGTTAACACAAAGAAATGGATTGTGGATCATTTTATTGTAGCTGATTTTACAAGATGACTTCTCTATTGGCTGTTGAAACAGGTGACGTCGCTTACATTCTAAAAAACAGCATCTGGAGGTTCAACTAGCTGAGTCGCAGCGACACCATCACCTGGTTTGAGTCGAGCTGAGGCGGGCCGGTAGCCTGGGAAAATGCTGACGAACTTCCGGCAAATTTGAGCTTTGCTCTGCAAGTCATTCTGGCCAAGAGCCCATTTCCAATTTTTCCAAATCGATGCACCAATCACAACCGTTGAGGTGGGCTTTACACAATGACGATAGCACAGCGACGGCAAGCAGCTTTTTGTTTACATTCAACATGACGGCCACCGAAGCGCAGCAACCTGTTGATGCCGCTGTCGCTGCTACGTCACGTTGGTCTGAATGGTTGAAGGACTATCCAGTTGCGCCCAGAGGCATTTGAGCGGCATTGGTTGGTGACGCCCCTTTGGAAATGCGCTGTGAATGAACCCTTCCCAGACCCACTCTCAATTACAACTGAGAAGGTTCTGGTGTCAACTAACTAGCGGGCCGGTTCAGACCATTCTAAAATGGTTTTGTCTTGTTGCTTTGGTCTGAACTGGGCTTTAGTCAACCTAAAGTATGACTTTAGTCTGTGAAAAGCAAATACAAAAGCAGCGCTGTAAAACTTCTAAGGTAGGAGGAGGGGTTGATGGATGGTCCCATATGAAAGTCTATTTGTCCATTCATAAAAATATAATATATGCAATGCATTTCATGTACATATGCTGTATCCAGACCTTGACCTTATAGATCAGAAAATAGTTTGGAGGACTTGTAGGCATTGTTCAATAAAGTGGCCTCCAGGTCCTACAGGGTGCTAATGGATTTTTTTCCCATTTGTTTTTCTTGCAAAATTGCTAAGTAAGTTGACTATGATAACTCTTTACATGATTTGTTTTAAACAATGATTGTGCTGCCTCGCTAAAATAACCAGTCCATAACCCAACTATACTAAATTAAACAACAGCAGTTTTCAGCTGTCATTTTAGTGCTTTACTGAAACCAAGTGTGAAACTGCCAAATACATACACGATAAGGAAAAACAGAGTTGGACAGAATTAAAAAGTAAACATCTAGGATGCAATGTTGTTTAGCATTTTCAATTTCAAGTTACTGTCCCCATTATAAGTCAGCACACATTCAGTTAGCATTGAGCATGAAACCAATCATTTGCAATATACAATTATATACTGTGCTGGTTTAATGGTTTTGTCTGTTAAGGACAAAAAACCTCTGTCGAACATTGTTAAGGTCTGCTCCAAGATCACTGGAGTCCAGCAGATAGACCTCAGCTCTCTGTAGAAGGTGTGAGTGGTCCAGAAAGCTGATAAATATTAACTCAACCTGACCATACACTTCTTAGTGAATTTTAAGTTATGCCATCAGGTCGGCGCTATTATGTTTGTGCATGGAAAACTAATCGGTATGCAAATTATTTAATTCCTTCAGCCATCAAGCTACTCAACACAAATCGTTGATCTATGCTCTTGTTGTCACTGGCATGTTGATGTTGATGTGGATGCTGATTGTTGTCTTCACTCTTGGAATTATTTATGACATGGATGGGATAGACTGTACAGGTATTGATAAAGTTTTCTGTATCTGCATATCGTCGCTGTCAGGCAGAAACCTTGTATCTCCATATTTCGTCTTTTTTTCATAAATCAATGCTATTGGTGACTCTTTATGTCTGTCTGTGGGTTTTGCAAATATTTAAACAGTGGTGACAACGGGATTTTGTCTGACTTCATCTGAGGTTAATAGCTCAATAAAATAATTTAAAATTAGCTTCCTTTCATTTCACCTGACAGCAACGATATTTGGAGAGAAATCTAGAATCAGTCATTATTCAATTTAGAAACACACTTAGTGGCTGCCAGTAATTACGGAAGCGGGCAATACATTTATCAAACTTTTACATGTAATTTTCTTCTTTCAGTATCATTACCATCTTGCTCAAGTTACAAAGATGATAGTAATGAACATACATATATCAGTATTTGCATTTAACAAACTGTGGGAGAAAGGATGGCAATAAATTAATTAAGGCAGGTCTTACTGTCCACACACCACTGCCTGTCTTAACAGTGAAGAGAATGTGGTGGACATCTTGGAGTCTGAACTTGATTAGTTTCTTTGAACTGAGTCAAAGCGGCTCTCTAATCCACATATCTGGGAGGACTTCATTTTTTTGTCTTTTATGTATATGAATTATTCTTTGCTCCCAGTGGCCTCTTTATCACCTAGTGATGATCAAAGTGACTCATCTAAAATTAATCTTAAGAAAGAGTGGCACATTCAAGAGTTGTAATGGGATTTCCACAAGGAGATGCTCTGCAATCATAAATGTGGGTGAACTAATTAAACTAATTGTACTCATGCGTATAAAAGAATTCAGTTCTCAATGCTGTAAAGGGCAGTGCAAAATATAGTGCTGTCACGCCGCATAATCAGAAATATGATGAGCAAATTGTTGTACAGGCTGCAGCACTGAGCACTTGTGTCCTTATCCCAGCTTTAGCATTGACTCACTATATGGTGTTTTTCTTACATAAACAGCTTTAAAGCTATAGTGCGTAGTTTCTGTCTCCCCATGAGGAATTCCAAGTAATGACAACAAAACTGTCGCCGATACAAGCCTTCCGTGATCTCGCACCACCCCTCCTCCATGCAGTTGATAGTAGCCAAGGAGGACACGGAGAATTAAAAAAACATGGACTCTTTAGAAGAGGTCATTATCAACACTTTGATTTTCTGCGCACGAAAGTCGACGGTTGACACAATCTTCTGAACATAGCAATACTGAGAAATACAGAGAGTCTAGGCTTATGTAGTAGTCTCTATTATGCAAAATGTGTGTGACGAAAACTTTATTGCCTGTAGTACCCTAACCAATTTTTTTTTTAGTTCCTTTTAGCATCATGCATGTACATCACGTCTGAAAAGCAGCCAGCAAAAATAATTAGATCTAGATACAGGAGGCAGCTCACAGGGACAGGAGCGTTTCCCTCTTGGCAATCCCAACTCATTTTAAAGTAATACATTCAAAGAAAGCACAATATGATTTGTGGAACTGTTTACTCCAAAACTAAGAAGAGAAATGTGTGGAGTAGGAGGTGCAAGTTTGGAATAGATACAAGAACGTATTATTACTGTTATTCCTTGAAAATGTCATTGCGAGTGTAGAGCAAACTTGCAAGGGCGGAAAGCTGGTGCTGATATAGCTCTTAAAAGGTTAGGTTATATTCAGCATAGGGCATGGCTACGTTTTTACAAAGGTTAAACACTTGCATTATGAAGTAACATGATTCCTACAATGAAGGTACATTGATACATTAAATGGCCACAAAGTAGGGATGGAACAGTCCAAGTACAAAATCTGAACTGTCCCGTCCGCTAGTCATGGTTCGGGCCATGTATGTATTATACGGCTCATTTTAGCCTCAGATTTCAGTCAAAAAGGCTTGAAAAAAACAACTTCAAATAAAGTTATTGGATCGAAAAACCTTGCCCCGTGGTGAACCTGCAGTTGGCAAGGATGAGGTGCCGATTGCAGCTGTCAGTCAGTCTCTGTCTGCTGTATGGGAGCATTACAGATTAGTGTTTCCTGACGGAAAAACGTGGTGGATAAAGGTGCGACTGTGTGCTAGCACTGTGCAAAAGTTGTGGTTTATGCTAGCGGCAATACTTCCATTTACAAAGACATCACAGTAGTGTGGTCTTTGACAGCGCAAGGAGGAGAGCATCGGGTAGGAAACAGCCACTCCTTTCTCCCCCCCTGCAGCATCTATACAGCCCCTATTATACTCCTTTTTAGCGTCATATTTGTACTTTTGGTGTCTATTAGAATAGGTTTACATGATTTGATGTTAAAAAAAAACGTATTATGTATTTCATACTGCCCATCCACAGCGCTGCGGAGGAGGGTCTAGTCCAGACAGCATTCCGGGATGGGAGAAAAACGTGTTCTGGTTTATTGGCATTTCTTTAAACCAGTCAAAATTATTAAGAAAAAGTGCTGTCTGTGGGAGAGAAAGCTCCCTTTGGAATGAAATGTGTTTTTTTTGTACTTTACACTTTTTTTATCTATTGCATAAACAAAAAACTATAAAGACTACTAAAGACAAGAAAAAAATCTAAAAAAGCATAATAGGATGCAGGGTTTCGGCATATAATTTAAATAACGTTACATGAGCCACGCTATAATATTCACCGACATTTCATCAACACAGTAAATTCTGAACTGTATTTTTCTTGCAGAGGAACATAAAAAAAATAGAATGAACAGAGCAGTGTGTGTGGAAGTGGAACTAAAACAACTTTTGAACGTACACGTTCCACCAAAACAAGTTCCTTCTCGAGGCTATTTTGCAGAGGCACCGTGGCTCCGTCTGACGCTTAGCGCCGCCCAAGACAACTGTGATTGGTTTAAAGAAATGCCAATAAACCAGAGCACGTTTTTCTCCCATCCCAGAATGCTGTGTGGACTAGCCAGACCTTCCTCCGCAGCGCTGTGGAGGAAGGTTTGGCAATGCAAAATTTTTTTTTGTGAAACTGGCCCCTGATGTGTGGCTTCTCAAGTCAAATTAATGGTAAAACACCACATCATCAAATAAGTTTGCAACATATATGCTCAAAGAAACGTGTAACAATAAGCCAAGGGCGTGGATTGCCATAATGAAGAACCAATCTGTTGTATTGTTGACAAAAATGTAGCTTTTGACCACATCCCATGGTCTTCATTAGCGGGTAAAGTTTTCTCAGTTGTCATGAAACTGAGGATGTTTAATGGTTTCATTATTCTAAGCATTTTAAAGGCTTTTCTCCACATTTGCCCTGAGTGTGATTACATTCACACAGCAGGTCAATTAAGGTGAAATAAAATTAGAATGTTTTGTGAGAAAAAATCTTATATTTGAAAATCTCAAATCAAAGTTCACTTACACGCTTTTTCCTGGAGCTTTCGCGACTGACACCTGACGCTGTCTCCAAGGTCAAGATTGCACTGTCAAGCTCAATTTATTGTCTAGTTTTTCTTTGATTTAAAATTATAAATGAGATATAACTAGCGGAAAGTGTAGTGATTACAGTTGTAAGTCAAGGTGTAAATCCTGGTCCTATGGAAGTATGGAATAATTGTGACATATGTAAACTCCTTCATCTTGGACTGAACAACTTGAATTCTAGTAATTTCTGTATTTGAGATTTTTTCTGTCGTATCGCTCTCTTTGATGTTTCCACAACTAAGATACATTTTTGGCTAAATGTGTATGATGAATATATATGTAAGTATATATGAATGTTCTATATAAATGAGAACCAAGCTGTCATTAAAAGTAATTACACAAATGGACAAAAAGGTTTTCCATCAAAAGCCTGATGTGTAATTGAGAGCTTAGCCTTTATGTCTGCAGACGGTATTGTTACCCTCTTGTTGCTTCAACACAATTACAGAACATCCACCTAAATCCAACACGCTCAGTTTGAGAAAGATGAGGGGTCATGCCAGTCATCAAGGAAAACAAATCCGTTTGACTCGTCTTTGTGGGAGAGAAAAGGAGGTTAGGTTGTCCGTAGCTTTTGTCCTCTCCTCTGTGGTTCAGCTTTGATGGTGAGGAGGAAAAATAGTGGCTTTTAAAGCTATCATCAGGGGGTGGAGAAAAAAATCCATGGTGGGTCAGCTTGTCAGAGGTAACCTATTGGGATTTCAAATGTGCTGCAATAGATTAAAGCCCCCCCCCCACCGCGATAGAAGAAAAGACCACCAGTGACACTCACGATGAACAGCACAGTGTCTTACTCATTTTTACACTGATCAGCATGATGATGATGTCGGTATGAATGAATATTAGTTTGGGGCGTTTCACTGACTATTTAAGGGTATTTATGGGCGTGACATGAAGCCGCCAAGCTGCGCCACATTTAGAGTCGATTGTGATTTATAAGGGGAATCCGGCGTAGGACGTGCGTGCGCACGGTTTTATAAATTTATAAATAAGTCTGTATGCTCCACAAAACTCTCTCTGTATTTCTCAGTATGGCTATGTTCAGAAAATGGTGGCATCCAGCGACATTCAGGCAGCAGAAAATTGAGCAAAGATAATGACCTCTTCTGAAGAGGCCAAGTTTTTTTAATCCTCCGTGTCCTCCTCAGAGGTGTCAAAAGTATTCACATTCAATACTCAAGTAGAAGTATAGATACTAGGGTTTGAAAAGACTTCTGTAGAAGTTGAATTATCAACTCAAGCTTTTTACTTAAGTAAAAGTGTAAAAGTACTGGTTTCAAAACTACTTAAAGTATAAAAGTAAAAGTAATATAAGGAAAAAAAATGCCATTAAGGACAAAACCCCACCTCCACAAAAAACATTTTTCTAAAGGCCATAATTGTGGGAATGTTTTTCTACAGCATTCCACCTATTGTTATTCGATTTTATTTATTTTTATTATTCCGTACGTTTTTTGGCTCTCTGTAACTTCTGCATACTTTCACCTATTTAAACCATTCAACTTTTCAAATGTTCAGCTCTTTCAGATAATGATGGGACTTCTTCAACTTTTTTTCTACTATTTATACTTTTTAAAATATTAAGCTTTTTAACACTTTTTGTCCCTTCTCCTTAAATTGCTGTCATTGAAGTCAATGAGAGGAGGCTTCAACTCCTTAAAATCTTCTTCCTCTTCCAAAAGTTTCTGCTCCTTCATACTTTCACCTACAGACGCCAAACAAACTTTAAAATGTTCACAAAATATTCAGCTATCCAAACGTATCTTTTCAGTTTGATATCTTTTACAGTTTTTGTGAAAAAGCCATTTAAGTTTAGTGATCTTTTCAAGATTTTTTTTTTGTGTGTGTGGCTTCTTAGAGTGATGATGTCATCATTCAGAGTGTGAAGCTTCAATAAAATTATCTTTGTCCCTTCTGTATAAATTGCTCTAACGCCCACAATATCTACTTGTCATACACAATTTATACATCAAAACGTAGGCATTTTTGTATAGTTTCAGACAATCTGCTCAGTTAAGCGATATGTCTTATACTTTGGGCTCAGCAAGCTTCCAAATTCTTCTCAATCCGCAGCAATGGTAAACGTCCTGCATATTTTCCAGCGAAACTCTGAACGAACCACTTTCTTAAATCGCTGATATGCCCACATTTTTACGTTTATCAACATAAATTTTACATGGTGACGTTCACAAAGGCTTCCTGTTTCCCACGGTGAAGTTACTGTATGGATAGCGTGAACTGTTTTGGAGTTATTAAGACTTGTTTGAAGAGATCTTTATCAGCTTTCTCAGACTGGATCTCACTGTATACCAATGTTTCTCCTTTACCAGGTGTGCTAATTATAGATCAAAGGAAGGCCAAGGCTTGATTACAGCTGGAGGAACACCTGCTGCTCCTCCTGCTAGCATGACACAGCACTTTTTCGTTACAATCACAGATAGGAATAGAACAACAACAACATGTTACAATTGGTTCTATTTACAATATATTGTCTGTCTCAGTCTGTCTCTCTCCCCCTCTCTATCTCTCTGTCACTCTCTCGCTTTCCCGCTCTCTCTCCCTGTCCCTCTCTTTCTCTCTCGCTCCTCTCTCCATCCCTCTTCCCTCCCTGTCTCTCCCTCCCCCCCTCTCTCTCTTTCTCTCTTTCTCTCTTTATCCCTCTCTTTCTCTCTGTCTCTGTTTGTTCTATGCAATGGATATAGATTTTTCAAACAATTTGTTCCATATTTCTGCATTTTCCTCAATGTTTCTCGCAGCATTTGTAAGTCTTCCATACTTATTCATAATTCCACTTAGAAAATAAATAATTTCATACATTAGTGGTGTTATTCAACTTTTAAAGGAAATTCATACTTATTAAACCAATTTCCACTTTTTCAACTATTCTCACTACTTCAACTTCTTCTTACGGATTTGAGCTATTCAACCAGTTAGCTTTAGCAATTCAGCTATTCAGCATTCCCACGCATTTTCTGCAGGAAATGCATTTTCTAGTAACTATAATGTTATATTAAAATCATACCTGCAAACTCAGAAGGGCTGAAAAAGGTGACACATCTCTTCTCTCTCTATATATATAAAAAAAGAGCTCCTTGTTCAATTGTATTTGTCTGTTAAAAAATATACAATAAATAACAATACATTAAAAAGTTGATCTAAAAAAAAAAGGAGCACAAGGCGACATTAAAGAACGGCTTGTGTATTGCTAAGGCCAAAGGGTCAAAATTAAATGATTTATTAAAAATGTAATTATAACTTATAACAATAACTTATTTCAGGCTGAGTCTGTGTTTTTCACACAACGGCAGCTACAGTCTGGTGTTACAATCCTCTACAGTGAAATACAGACACGCTTTTAAACCGTTTAGCTGTCAGCATTATACCGTGTTTACTCCAGCTGCTAGCTAACGGTAGGCTAACGTTACCTGCTGTCGAGTGTAGTTAACTAGCGTCCCGTGTGGCGATGATTCAGTTGACTCTAACGTCCGTTTTCGGAGTATCAGAGAGAAGCGCAGGCATTTAAGTGGCACCTAAATAAGGCACCGAAATCTGCATTGCTATTCGGTCCGGTAGATAACGGTCGTTGGCACCGGTGCCGTATTAGCACCGGGTCTATGCAGGTGCATCAAATTCACTCTATCCGGATGGCGCGATTTATCTGGAGAGGTTTGTTTTATGTGTGTGTTTTTTTTAACGACGACAAGCCGGAATGAAAACAAGCCAAACTGAAATAGGAGTAACGACGCTATTTTTAAAATGTAAGGAGTAGAAAGTACAGATAATTGCGTAAAAATGTAAGGAGTGGAAGTAAAAAGTCTGCTGTAAAATAATTACTCCAGTAAAGTATAGATACCCCAAATTTCTACTTAAGTAAGGTAACAAAGTATTTGTACTTTGTTACTTGACACCTCTGGTCCTCCTTGGCTACTAGCAACTGTGTGGAGGAGGGTGTGGTGCGCGATCACGGAAGGCTTGTATCATGTGGACGCGCCAACAATTTTGTTGTCATTACTTAGAATTCCTCATGGGGGAGACGGAAACTATGCACTATAGCTTTAATCATAGTAGTCATGAATCGACCAGAGTTTAGAATGCCAACACAAAGAAAACAGAGCAAAGAAAGCAAGTGAGGGACATACGGCCGAAAATGAGGGATATCCGGCGGATCTTCTGGCGGCAGCGGAACAATCCCCTAAATTAGTTGTTGTCGATATAGACCACACACCAGGTGGCCCACCTGAAGGGAACGAGGCAAGAGCAAACACAGGCCGGCATATCCATGTCAGGAGGGGAAGGAAATAATATATAGAATTTTCTTTAACGGGACATGTTTCACCTCATAAATACAATGAAAGGGGCTGGCAGTTTCAGGCTGAAATGAGTTTTCGGAGGTTGCTCTGTAATGAAATTTATATAATGCTGTTATGCACTGTGCCACTTTTTATTTCTTTGGGGGAAGGAAGACATGACTTTTTATTGTTTGTTACATTGATTCAGTTGAGTCTGCATACTTAATCAGACTGTTCAAAGCACTCACAGCATTTTACAGAAACTTGACTTTTTGGACCATAATTATCTTATTTGCATTCATTATCGGCCTATGGAAACAGGCAGATTGAAACCACTGCAATTTGCTTCACTCTGCTAATCTTGTGCAGGATGGGCAGCAAACCTTAACCTAATCAGAATTGAAATTAACTTCTATATCAAAATGCTATCAACATTTTGGAAGCATAAAACAGATTTTATTTGCTGCGGGATTTGGCTAGGACAATAAAATGTAATTTACCGTATATTTGCTGACCATATGTTTTTGTTTAATTTGCTTGAATAGCAAAAATGCTCCTATCTATAATTGTAACACTCACGGATGGATATGAAGTGCCATATTCCTATCTTTGTGGAATTACTTGTAGAAATTAAGCTGTAATTTTGCATCTATTTCCATTCTTGTGACTGTCCTACAATTAAGTTATTGAATGCCTTTATTTGCACATCATAATTCACAGCATTGTATATGTGCTATTTTAATCCATGTAACGAGGACTAAGGCACTGAGCAGCCAGGGATTGTGGACATTTACTTCCCCAGGTCTCTGATAACATGCTGTGAGGGAGCAGAGAACAGCAGAGCCCACATACTGCTGCATCAGCTCTCCAACGTATTAGTACTTGCTTTAATAGACCTCTGTAATATTAAGCCTCAACCCCCCTCTGGCCCTCCGAATTGTGGCAAATATTTCCATACATTTTTAACCCCACTGTTAGCCCCAAAGAGGGGATATTATCCATGTGCAGTGTGATAAATAAAATGTAGGTTAACATGAGTATTCTTGTGTTTATTGTTATATGTGTTAGTTGTTACTCTTTTGTATAACTAAACCTATGGAGGTAACAGTTAGAATGTTTATAATATGTGGTACCCCTAAAATCGTATGTGGCCCCAGCCTGACCCATCCATTTATAATGGTCTAGAACCGCCACTACATAAAACACAGCGCTTTCAAGCTGAGGAGCAGAGTATGTGTCCCGGAAGAAGTTAAGTGGAAAGCACAAGACTTTCACCCAGGAAACAAGTGTTCGTGTCCCGGGAGTACTACTTAAGGGGCCCGTGTTTTAACCCAAATCACAATTCTTTTTGCAGGACAATCACCTTTAGTCGGCTAAACGAGAGCCGCTGAAACGACGATAACCTCACGGTGCTCTGTAACCCTAACCTAAACCCTAAATCTTTTCTAGGCTTAATTTAACTGTAACTGTCATGTGACCTGTTGTCACGTTACTGGCCGACGGTCACCTAACTTTGTAAGGTATCGTACAAACTTTTGTGCATAAGTTTTCTAACAATATCATACAAACCTATCCACGGTAGCCTATAACTCTGCAGCATATTGTGGGGATGATTTATTTATCATTTATGGGAGTGAGTCACTTCTGTGTGTCCAGCATGACTTTTCATTGCCCAGGTTTGGAGTTGCCAGGAAACATTTTCTACTGTGGTCAAAAAGAGAACAACGAGACGAAATCATTAGAAGTCATCTGGGAGTTTCGTGCACACATATGTATCATCATGTATCACCCGTTGGTTGACACTAACACTTACTACTTAAATGTTGGTGCCCAGTGATTTCTTATAATGTGGTGGTCAGGCAGTTACTTATCACCTGTAACTGTAGTGAGTCTAAAACACATTGGCCCTCATTTATGAAACGTGCGTACGACCTAAAACAGGCAAAGGACAGGCGTATGCCGATTCCTACGCAAAGCAAGACATTTTTCAATTTGAACGTGAGCGTAGGCTGCGATAAAAAATCTCACGTCTGGTCTGAACTCGTGTATGCAAGTTTTTGAGTCAGTGTGGACTTGCGGTGCAGCATATAATCAGTACAATCATACAGGAGAAGGAGAAGTCATCAGTTTATCACATATCGGCAAAGGTAGATCTGGCTCTTTTAGAAGACCTCTATGCGCCGGTACAACAGTGCACACGTACGCACACCGGCCACGGTGGAGCGCTCCATCGGATTGGTTAAGGGCAGATGGCTCTTACATCAGAGGGGGGGACCCTACTTTAAATGGCAGACAAGTCTGCAACATTGTTTTAGCCTGTGGGGTTCTGCACAACATCGCCAGATGACCCGATGCTCAGAGAGCAGTGTCCAGCACAGCCCCAACTGGGGGCTATAAGAATGTGACAGGATAGTATTCCTCGCTTTTAAAAGGTATAGTGTTATGTTTGGCAATGATACTCAATACAGGAAACATAACGATGCACAACTTTTTATTTATTCTTCAGGTTTTCGTTTCTCTTTTAAAGTGTCGCTAATGGCAAAAAGTGGGTGATTTATTTCTGCCATTGACCGACGTATTTCGGCTTGTTTTTCCAGCCCCTCTGCTGTCAGGAGACAGGGTTGAGGTGGTGTTCCAGCAGGGGGGGTGGAGGACACGCGCTCTCCCTCAGCTGTTGCCTCGTTCTGACTCATGAAAAAACATGAGTAAAATAAAAGACACTGCATAAACTCCGCTACCGTGTGTTTATTTAAAAATAAGTACACCTACATGTAGGCCTAAGAGATTGCAATATAAGCCTGTATATTACTATTAGGACTATAGCATACATATGTCAAGGATGTATAAATTAAATAAACTTCAGCTGTTGACTGCATCAGTGATCTCTTTTCATTTACTTCTTTTAATAACAGTTTTCAGGCTGGCAAATAGTACACACGTGCAAATGAAACGGAGATATCAGGGTTTCAATCTCCACCTCTGAAAAGTGCCGCTTCTCAGCCGGATTACGTCTCGCTATGTCGTAAACTGGAGGGGACTCAAAACCGAGAAAATATTGGGGCGTGATATTTAAATGACGGAACGTTTCCAGCCGCTGCATTTATCAATTTATGACAATTCTTACGCTCTGATTGGTGTGATACGAACGTTTCATGAATCCCATGTGAAGCCTGTCATATCTGCACTGGTTTCTATGTTAGGTTGATAAATGAGGGCCATTGTGTGTAGACTCCAGGACATCTTGACATGACCATTGAAGGAAATATTTTGCAAGAGGCAACACAAAGGGCTAGAGATAGACACTGAAATTAACTTCAGTTGGGAGCCAGTGGGGTAAAATAAGTGCCGTTAAGAATGCAGCGTGTAGATGTTTTTCAGATCACACTGGGACACGCTTAGTTAATGAGGCTATCCTGTTAGTCTCATAAATATGAATCAGCTTGTTAAGATGCATCACAGCCAAAAACTAAACTGATGCTGTGCAAACTGCAGGTCCGAACTGGCCATCAGGAGTTCGGAAAGAATTCCTGGTTGCCTGGCCAGCTGATTGGTCAGACCAGTGTTCCAAATACTAAATGAAATGTATAAATCAAATGAAATAGAAATGTTGGCCCATATTGATAGGATAGCATCTTGCAATTGATGGAGATTTGTGGGATGCACTTCCAGGGCACAAAGCTCCCGTTCCACCACATCCCAAAGATGTTCTATTGGGTTGAGATCTGGTGACTGTGGGGGCCATTTTACAGTGAACTCATTGTCATGTTCAAGAAACCAATTTGAAATTATTCGAGCTTTGTGACATGGTGCATTATCCTGCTGGAAGTAGACATCAGATGATGGGTACATGGTGGTCATAAAGGGATGGACATGGTCAGAAACAATGCTCAGGTAGGCTGTGGCATTTAAACGATGCCCAATTGGTACTAAGCGGCCTAAAGTGTGCCAAGAAAACATTCCCCACACCATTACACCACCACCACCATCCTGCACAGTGGTAATAAGGCATGACAGATCCATGTTCTCATTCCATTTACGCCAAATTCTGACTCTACCATCTGAATGTCTCAGAATCGAGACTCATCAGACCAGGCAACATTTTTACAGTCTTCAACTGTCCAATTTTGGTGAGCTTGTGCAAATTGTAGCCTCATTTTCCTATTTTTAGTGGAGATAAGTGGTACCCGGTGGGGTCTTCTGCTGGTGTAGTCCATCTGCATCAAGGTTGTGCATGTTGTGGCTTCACAAATGCTTTGCTGCGTACCTTGGTTGTAACGAGTGGTTACTTGAGTCAAAGTTGATTTTCTATCAACTGGAATCAGTCGGCCCATTCTCCTCTGACCTCTAGCGTCAACAGAAGACTGCCACATACTAGAAATGGTTGTGCGTGAAAATCCCAGTAACTGAGCAGATTGTGAAATACTCAGACCAGCCCGTCTGGCACCAGCAGACGTGTATAAAGTACTAGAGACCCATACTTGAGTAAAAGTACAAGTGCTCTATCAAAAAAGTGACTTGAGTTGAAGTTCAAGTGCTCTTTAAGCACAACACTTAAGTAGAAGTACTAAAGTATTCAACATTTTTTGTACTTAAGTATTGCAAGTAATTTATTTTAAAATTTACTACTCAAGTACTGAAAGTAAAAGTACAACTATTGTGTTATTTAGTTATTAAAGAAAGCAGTCAAAAGTTTGAATATCATATTGTGTATATTATGTCAAATGTTTAGCCAAGGCTGTAGCCAAAGGAATTAACAAATATTAAATGTATTATATTAAAAATAACAAATATAAACAAATACTGAAATAAAATGTACAATTATCACACTGTGCAAGTAAAATGAACATCCTCTCCAGCACAGTAACGATTAAAGACCCAAAAAACGTATCATGTAACATGTGTGATGTAGCTACAGGAAAGTTAGCAAGCTAGCAACGTACAGATAAACTAGCAGCTTCACATCACAGGGTCAAACGGTTAACATTCAGTACTCATTGCAGACTGAAACAAATCAGGAATAGCTTAATCTGCTGCAACAATGGCTAAATAGAAAGAGTACGAACTTACATCGTCTCTGACTTCTGAACGGGCAACCGTACTGAAAAGAAACACGATGCGATCTAAGGGATATCTTACGTAAATTAAGTAAGTAGCGTAGGTAATTAACGTCTCCACACTCAAAGTTGCTTAGATCACCTCTTTCCCATTCTAACATTCAGTTTGGATTTCAGGAGATCGTCTAGACCTGGACAACACCCCTAAATGCATTGAAGCAGCTGCCATGTGATTGGTTGATTAGATAATTGCATTAATGAGAAATCTTACAGGTGTTCCAAAGAAGTCCATAGATCTTGTGGTGAGTGAAACACTCTGATCTTTCATCCATCCATCCATCCATCCATCTTCGTCCGCTTATCCGGTGTCGGGTCGCGGGGGGAGCAGCTCCAGCAGGGGACCCCAAACTTCCCTTTCCCGAGCAACATTAACCAGCTCCGACTGGGGATCGGCGTTCCCAGGCCAGGTTGGAGATATAATCCCTCCACCTAGTCCTGGGTCTTCCCCGAGGCCTCCTCTCAGCTGGACGTGCCTGGAACACCTCCCTAGGGAGGCGCCCAGGGGGCATCCTTACCAGATGCCCGAACCACCTCAACTGGCTCCTTTCGACGCAAAGGAGCAGCGGCTCTACTCCGAGCTCCTCACGGATGACTGAGCTTCTCACCCTATCTCTAAGGGAGGCGCCAGCCACCCTCCTGAGGAAACCCATTTTCGCCGCTTGTACCCTGGATCTCGTTCTTTCGGTCATGACCCAGCCTTCATGACCATAGGTGAGGGTAAGGCGAAAACTGACCCGGTAGATCGAGAGCTTTGCCTTCTGGCTCAGCTCTCTTTTTCGTCCTGGCGGTGCGATAGATTGAATGCAATACCGCACCCGCTGCGCCGATTCTCCGACCAATCTCCGCTCCATTGTCCCTCACTCGCGAACAAAACCCCAAGGTACTTGAACTCCTTCACTTGGGGTAAGGACTCATTCCCTACCTGGAGAAGGCATTCCATCGGTTTCCTGCTGAGAACCATGGCCTCCGATTTAGAGGTGCTGATCCTCATCCCAACCGCTTCACACTCGGTTGCGAACCGATCCAGTGAGTGCTGAAGGTCGCAGGCCGATGATGCCATCAGGACCACATCATCTGCAAAGAGCAGCGATGAGATCCCCAGCCCACCAAACTGCAACCCCTCCCCACCCCGACTACGCCTCGATATCCTGTCCATAAATATTACAAACAGGATTGGTGACAAAGCGCAGCCCTGGCGGAGGCCAACCCTCACCTGAAACGAGTCCGACTTACTACCGAGAACCCGGACACAGCTCTCACTTTGGTCATACAGAGATTGGATGGCCCTGGTAGAGACCCCCTCACCCCATACTCCCGCAGCACCTCCCACAGTATCTCCCGGGGACCTGGTCATACGCCTTCTCCAAATCCACAAAACACATGTAGACCGGTTGGGCATACTCCCAGGCTCCCTCCAGGATCCTTGCGAGAGTGAAGAGCTGGTCCGTTGTTCCACGACCAGGACGGAATCCGCATTGTTCCTCCTCAACCCGAGGTTCGACTATCGGCCGAACCCTCCTTTCCAGCACCTTGGAGTAGACTTTACCAGGGAGGCTGAGAAGTGTGATACCCCTATAATTGGCACACACCCTCTGGTCCCCCTTTTAAAAAAGAGGAACCACCACCCCAGTCTGCCACTCCTTTGGCACCGTCCCAGACTTCCACGCAATGTTGAAGAGGCGTGTCAACCAGGACAGCCCCTCCACACCCAGAGCCTTGAGCATTTCTGGACGGATCTCATCAATCCCGGGGCTTTGCCACTGTGTAGTTGTTTGACTACATCAGTGACTTCCGCCTGGGAAATCGACAACAATCCCCGTTATCCTCCAGCTCTGCCTCTAACATAGAGGGCGTATTAGTCGGATTCAGGAGTTCCTCAAAGTGCTCCTTCCACCGCCCTATTACCTCCTCAGTGGAGGTCAACAGTGTCCCATCCTTACTGTACACAGCTTGGATGGTTCCCCTCCCCCCTCCTGAGGTGGCGAACAGTTTTCCAGAAACACTTTGGTGCCGACCGAAAGTCCTTCTCCATGTCTTCTCCAAACTTCTCCCACACCCGCTGCTTTGCCTCTTTCACGGCAGAGGCTGCAGCCCTTCGGGCCCCTCGGTACCCTGCAACCGCCTCCGAGTCCTCCGAGATAACATATCCCGGAAGGACTCCTTCTTCAGTCGGACGGCTTCCCTGACCACTGGTGTCCACCACGGTGTTCGTGGGTTACCGCCCCTTGAGGCACCTAAGATCCTAAGACCACAGCTCCTCGCCGCAGCTTCAGCAATGGAAACTTTGAACATTGTCCACTCGGGTTCAATGCCCCCAGCCTCCACAGGGATGCACGAAAAGCTCCGCCCGGAGGTGTGAGTTGAAAGTCTGTCGGACAGGGGCCTCCTCCAGACGTTCCCAATTTACCCGCACTACACGTTTGGGCTTACCAGGTCTGTCCAGAGTCTTCCCCACCCCTGACCCAACTCACCACCAGATGGTGATCGGTTGACAGCTCTGCCCCTCTCTTCACCCGAGTGTCCAAAACATACGGCCTCAGATCAGATGAAACGATTATGAAATCGATCATTGACCTTGACCTAGGGTGCTCTGGTACCAGGTACACTTATGAGCATCCCTATGTTCGAACATGGTGTTCGTTATAGACAATCCATGACTAGCACAGAAGTCCAACAACAAACAACCACTCTGGTTTAGATCAGGGAGGCCGTTCCTCCCAATCACGCCTCCAGGTGTCTCCATCATTGCCCACGTGTGCGTTGAAGTCCCCCAGCAGAACAATGGAGTCCCCATTGGAGCCCCATGCAGGACTCCAGTCAAGGTCTCCAAGAAGGCCGAATACTCCGAACTCCTGTTTGGTGCATATGCACAAACAACAGTCAGAGTTTTTCCCCCACAACCCGCAGGCGTAGGGAGGCGACCCTCTCGTCCACCGGGGTAAACTCCAACACAGCGGCGCTCAGCCGGGGCTTGTGAGTATCCCCACACCCGCCCGGGCGCCTCACACCCTGGGCAACTCCGGAGAAGAAAAGAGTCCAACCCCTATCCAGGAGTATGGTTCCAGAACCGAGACTGTGCGTAGAGGTAAGCCCCACCAGATCTAACCGGTAGCGCTCCACCTCCCGCACCAGTTCCGGCTCCTTCCCCCACAGAGAGGTGACGTTCCACGTCCCCAGAGCCAGCGTCTGCCGCCCGGGTCTGGTCCGTCGAGGCCCCTGACCTTCACTGCCACCCATGTGGCATCGCACCCGACAACGGTTCCTACCACAGGTGGTGGGCCCATGGGCTGGAGAGATGGGAGCCACGTAGCTTGTTCGGGCTGTGCCCGGCCGGGCTCCGTGGCAAACCCGGCCACCAGGCGCTCGCCGACGAGCCCGCCGTCTGGGCCTGGCTCCAGACGGGGGCCCCGGGCTTCCTCCGGGCAGGGTCACTCCATCTCTACCTTGCTTCTTCATTGGGGTTTCTGATCTTTCATGTCAGATTCTAATTGTGCTCACACTTAATTATACTGTGTAATGTTGCTCCACAGTGTGGTATCCAAAGTAGGGTGACCAGACCCGAGTCTCGAGTCCCAATAAAAGCCTGTTGGGATTTGTAGTTATTGTAAAATACCCTTTTCTCATCAGTTTTTGTCTTTAACAGCAATTTAATGGTGAAAGAAGTTATTGTTAAAAGTTATTGTTATTACATTTTTAATAAATCATTTAAATTCACCCCTTTTTTTGTGCTGATCCGAAAATGTATCCGATTTGTGACTGAGTTTTGTGATCTGTTGCACCCCTACACTAAACCATTCCAAATAATCAAAGTGATTTTCCTGATGGTTCATAAGATATAAAGGAATGAAGTAATGCACAAATCATGAATTAATTAATGCATGTATTCATAATTCATGTACCAGGATGCATCAAATTTGGATGGGAAATTTTAATTTCGAAATATCAATTTGGCTGGCATTACATTTTGTTCCAATTAACATAAAAATAACTTTTGCAAAGTTTTGAGGAATTCCATTGAGATTTAGGGGTGCCACCTAACACATGAACTTTGGCGAAATTTCGAAAAATGCCAAAAGGTTGAACTGGAAATGTTGAGTACAGTGAACTTTTATACATGTTGGATTCCCATAGGGTACAGATTTGATCATTGGCAAATTATCAAAAGATGTTTTATCAATATTAATAAAGTTATGAATATGGTTATTAATAACTGTATCAAATCGACAAACAATCAAAACGGGTCACCACCCTGCAAGTCAGGGACCAATAATCAAACTGAGGAACAGTCTCATTTCTGTGAAAATCCTTTAAAAGGAAACAAAGGAAGGGGTGATTTCGAGCACGGACCTTTTTAGCCAGCAATTATTACAACAAGTACACAAATAATCACAAGCAACTGCTAATTAAGTATAATAAGATTTATTAACGTCACAATTATCAGTAGCTAATCAATAATCCTTCAATAATAAACTTCTATACCTTTTTACAATATCACAACCAAAAAACAAAGCAAAAACAAAGCAGCATGGACACGTCTGTGGCTGTGTGTGTGTGAGTGTGTGTGTGAGAGAGAGTGAGTGAAAAAGGAGGGGCGGTGTCGAAATGTAGTCCTAACACAAAAACAACTCCAAAAATGGCTACTCCTGTGAGCTGCACAAAACTATTTAGCCTCAAGAGGGCGGTAGTGGTGCTGAGTGCACAAGGAGGGGCTGAAGAAGCCGGGGGATTGCTAGGCAACGCGCACGCTTAGCCGGTATGGTAGCTAGTTCCTGTGTTAGCTCTGTACGAACGTAAGCTGATTCCACGTGGCTAAACTACAGCGTTAACTCGGGAGCTACGCAACTAGCCTGTGTCGTGTGTTTGTGTGTGTTAGTAAAAGAAGAAAGAGAAGAAGAGTAAAGAAAAGAGGCATTCTGATCTTAGTTATCGATAACCACTCCAGTGGCTAACAGCTCATTTACCACGATTATCTTGCGGACAGTAACTAAACTCCGTGAAAGGAGTGACTTAGCAGGTAGCGATTACAGTTATACCCAGCTACTTAACACAACAACAGTATCGTGATCGCTGATACATTCACAGAAAAAAAGATTAATAATCACGTATAGACCAGTACATAATTAAAATCATAGATCACATTAATGGCAACAAGTGGTAGCAAACCCTTTGCTCATTAATAAAACACACTACTTATCTCTGCCCAGACGTAAGCCTTCTTACGGGTGTGTTCAGTCCGTTTATTCCTGTCCATAGATTTCCACAGAAATGAAACAGAGCGGGTCCCTGGCGCTCGTCAGCGGCCACGGAGAAACTTACCTCCAAAAAGGCAGCAAAGGGGGGCAAGTTTAGTCGACTTTGAGAAGAAAAACGTTGTTTCCTTCTCACTGCAGATATGAAAACATCCTTGCAATGGAAGACGAGGGAGTGTCCTAGGATCAGGTTATTTATAGGTTAAGACTTCATGCTGTGTTTATGGTCCCGCTGAACTAATAGGAAGACTCGAAACTCTTGAAAGGGTGAAGACTACAATCTTGTAGTCCTTTGACTTCCTGCCAGTTGTGAGGCGTTTCCCTTCTGGCTGGCACTTTTGCATAGAGGTGTGAATTAACCAGGCTTTGTCTCTCTGGTCAGCTCAATCTGAGGCCTTTTGGTTAAATCAGGTTTAACCAGCTTCTTGGTCCCCAACATACAGTAACAGGTTCTATAGGGTTATCAAAGTAAAAGTTGTTTGTTTGCCCTTATGGGCAACTCAGAATTCAACTTTCAAGATTCTCCATTCATTTGTCCTATAGACTTTTTGTCAATGGGACATGTTTACGTGGCCTTACCTTGAATTTTGTGCAGCAGTGATGGATGTCCAACACACATATAAAGTTTAATTGACTATTGTTAAACACAAGGGGCGATACTGACACACTTAAAAGAACAAACCCTCTCTAGTGTCTAACTCACTGGCAACTAAGAGGGCCTAATGGTGAGAGCTGACACTAACTAAACTTCAAACTTAATTGCTGAGTCTATGCCAGAGTCTGCTCCACTGAGCAACATCACCAGGGAGAAAGAGAGAGGAAATAGAACCTGAACTCTGAACCTAGCTAGTGCGTCTCCCCCCAGATATGTCTCCCCACCCGCCACACAAGAGTAACCATCCTATTCAGGGATTGGCAGCTGCACAAACTCATGGTAGTCACCTCGCTTGTGGTCAGTGACTTCTTTTGCGCACCTGACAAGTTCAGCACGTAAATTGCCCAGGAGTGGTTGCTCGGTGTTGCCAGGAATGTAGCTGGACCATTGGCTGCTGGATTCTTGTGGTAACAGGTTCCATTTCTCTCTCAGACGTGTGAACAAGGTAACCTCTGGCGAGCGTGATGACTCCACTTTCAGATCTGTGAAAACCTGGTTCAGGAGGACCTCACCAATGTGGTGCCGGCACCCAGACCAAAGCAGAATATGGCCGGTGTTTGACGCAGTGGTGTCAAATGCCATGTTGACAACCTGGTCAGTGCAGCACCAGTCCTGCAGCAACTTGCATGTCAACCGGGCAATGATCACTCCACATGCCTAATTGGTCGCTTCTTATACGCCGGGACACCAAGTAGTTTCAGCCGCTCTGCATCTCCAACCACATAACAACATAAATAGGTAACTGTGGTTAGCAAACTGTTGCTAGCTAATGTTAGCTAGATGTAATGAGCACCAAATACCTATAAATATGACTTAAATGACTTATGATAAATAAGTATACAAAGACACAACTACATATATGATAGTAATATGTAATAACATACCCAACACAGAAAGATCACCTCAAACAGAAAGATCACCTCAGTTTTCTTGAGCTGTACCATTGAGCATTGTTAACAACTTTATCCAACAAAAACAGATGTGCGGTGGCACCCCTAACTTTACGTACTGCAAAGAAGCTCTGGCCACCCTGTCAAGGACGCTTGTCAAAAAGTACAGGGAAGCTGTTTGACGCTTTGGCCGCTCTGACGTGGCAGCATTCTTCGATCATGTTCAACACACGATTGAAGACAAAGCACAAGCAGCCACTGCACGGCCAATACACTGACACTAGAAACCTTTTATAAATTACATATATAAGGACAGAATTTGTATTGGTGTCTGTTAGCAGTTAGCTTCCTCGTTAGCCGCTGAACCGCAGCAGAATGCAGGCAGAGCGAGCAGCCGCCAGCTGTTGATCCGTGCAGGACTTCACTGTGAGCGGACTGTTTAGAGATCATGTGACGGCAGGTAACGTTAACTGGTCCCTATACGCAAACAACGTCATATCATAAATGATAGGGGAACCCAGCAATGGCGATTATGAGCTTTTTCCTCCATTGACCAAAGTTCAACTTTTTGATTGACGCTATGGACGCTCAAAACACGACGCCAACAGATTTGACGCTCCTTGCAGCTGAGAAAAGCCAGATTCCATTGAAAATGAATGAGTATCTTTAGAAGCTCAAATCGGCGGTTAATCATTATGTACTGGAAAAATATTTTGCAAGTGTTGTTTCTACATATATTGGAACACTTTTAGCCCCCAGCCATATCAAAATTCAAGAATTGTATTTTTTGATGCACCCTAAAGTGTTACCATAACTTTAGTTCAAGCCTGTGGCAGCAGTTCCAAATAATTCTTTTAGTGCCATGCAATGAAAAATACCTTTCCACAAAGTTTCTCACAAGTTCAATGGGTTTATTTTCCAAAAGAATGCTTTAATTCCGAAAAATGAAGTTGGTCCCCCACAAAACTCACTCAATGTTTTAATATTATTTCTTAGATACGTAGGCTACATACCAAGAAAGTTCATGAATATTAACTGAGAAACCCCATTATGTTTTGAGCAGTAGGCCTACATGTGCTGTTGGCAAAATTGTGTCTAATGTGTCTGTGTCTGTCTGACCTGGGCTGGCACATGTTTACGTTAAAAAGCGTGTACGAGCACTACGGTCACGCGCAAAGTGTCCCGGTTTTAGTTCCTGGAAATCTGGTCACACTAATCCAAAGGGATAACGTAGCCCGGCTCAAAAAAATTGACAATATCGTTATAGCCATCTCTAGACAGAGAAGCAAGCGATAGCATATCCTTCACAATGAAATTTGTTAACAGATCCATTATCTCTTCTTTCTTTGGTCAGTGGTTGGTGAATCCCACCAATTTGGTCTGCTGTTGGCAGAGCTGTATAGTAACAAAGTAGAACTACTTCACTACTCTACTTAAGTACTAAAAGGCTGTATCTGTACTCTACTGGAGTATTATTTTTTTCTCCTACTTCCACTTTTACTTGAGTACATATTTTCGATGAATGAAATACTTTCACTCCAATAAATTTTTTATGTGCTGCATCGTTACTCGTTACTGTTGTGAATTCCTCACGCTACGGAGACTGTGTAGGTTACAGTGTGTGTAGTTACAGCTACGTTAGTTACGTACGCTAATTAAATTTACGTAAAAAATCCCAGAGATTGCGTCGTTTCTTTTCATTACGGTTGCTCGTTCAGAAGTCAGAGACGATTTAAGTTTGTACTCCTTTCTATTTAGTCATTGTTGCAGGAGATGAAGCTATTCCTGAGTTGTTTCAGTCTGCAATGAGAACTAAATGTGAACCGTTTTACCCTGTAATGTGAAGCTGCTATTATCTGTATTTTGCTAGCTTGCTAACTTTCCACTGTACATCACACACGTTACTAGCCAGTGTGTGATATGTTTTTTGGGACTTTAATCGTTACTGTGCTGGAGAGGATGGTCATTTTACTTGCACAGTGTGATAATTGTACATTTTATTTCAGTATTTGTTAATATTTGTTATTTTTAATATAATATATTTAATATTTGTTAATTCCTTTGGCTACAGCCTTAGGCTAAACATTTGAAATAATAAACAATATGATATTCAAACTTTTGACTGCTTGCTTTAATAACTAAATAACACATTACTTGTACTTTTACTTTTAGTACTTGAGTAGTAGATTTTAAAATAAACTACTTGCAATATGTAAGTACAAAAAATGTTGAATACTTTAGTACTTCTACTTAAGTGTGGTGCTTAAAGAGCACTTCAACTTCTACTCAAGTCACTTTTTGATAGAGCACTGGTACTTTTACTCAAGCATGGGTCTCTAGTACTTTATACACGTCTGGCTGTTGGTGCTTCTACTGGCTAGCCTTGCTGCTGCTAGCATCAGCCTGAAGTGGGTGTAGCTTAAAATGACCACTAAAATGGTTGTACTGCCCTGGTAACTTAAAGCCACACCAAAGATTATTTTTGTATCTTTAAAATAATGTTTCCAAAATTGTTTCAGTGGTTCATCAACTCGTAACAAGGTGAATGGCACTTCTGCATTCGCTTTGCAGCCCTCTATCGGCTATAACAGCACTATGCAAGTTTTCCAGATTGGGTAGCGGATCTGTAGTTCGAATGACAGCAGTGATGGACAATTCCGCTTCCAACCTGTAGGGGGACCGAAGAGGAAAAGTGCTTTGGTGTTGCTTTAAGGTAGCCTTTCATATAATGCAACTTACGGGTTTATCTCCTCTACTGAAGTATTTCCACACTTCTGACAATTGTGGTCGACATTTGGTAGCAATGTCTCTTTGTGTCACTCCATCCTGCTCCATGTCCGCTGCTTTACCGTCTGCACTGCAGTGTCTTAAGTCACACAGAATAATTTTTACCCACACTGCTCCATGCTGCATATCTGATGTAATTACATACACATGTGCCACATTGCCACTACTTCATTACTGAACCATGTTTAAACCACAGATGAACAAATATTCAACAATAATGCGCCGCATGAATTGGAAGTTTTGATGGTCAAATATTTGAATAGTCTGTAATTCTGTGAAACCCCTAGTTAGGATATGTGTACAGTCTGGGTTGAGGAAGTGGAAATTTTTCCGATGTGGAACACACTTCCTTAAGATACCTTTAAAAAGTAGTTATCGTACGCCAAAACACACCATGTTTTATTGAGTTAGTACAATAGTGTGAAATGTGAAGGTCTAAATATGAAGCTGAGTGCAAGGAAGTAATGTGATGTTTATGTGCTGAGAGAGTAAAGGGCAACATACACCAGCAACATATGACTGGTGTCATAACACTTGCCGCCATTGTTTCTGCCCAAACACTGTCTCTGAAGTATCATCGCAGGTTAATGCAACTCTCTTGTACTTTGGTCTCATTCGCTCCCTGCATCGGCACAGCCCAGCTACTGTACATTGACTACTATGTCTGTCTTTGTGACACCATATTGGGCAATCTGGGCCTTTATTATAGAGCTGACAGTCGAGAGAGATGAAAGGAGAGAGAGATGAAGGATGATATGCAACAAAGGTCTATGGTTCTATGGCCACCAGAACAACCCTACTTGCCTCACCTTTACCATACCTTAATATATTTTAGAACAACAATGTATCAAATAACAGTGTAGAAACAATGTGACAATGTCAAATGGGTCGTTGGTAGTGATGAACCTACAGAGAATTATCAGCTGAATCTGCAGCTCCCCTCGGCTTTTATAGTTACAACCCACTGTTTATCCATCCGCCCCACAACTTTACTGTTCTAGTTCACTCTCACCACTGCAGCAGGCAGCTGCTTTTAGCAAAGAAGCTCTTAAATCCCGCTGTACACTACCTGCTCAACAGCAGACAGACAGACAGTTAGAGACTATCTGGTGAACAAGTAGAGCATTTAGCAGTGCAAGAGATTATATAAAAATATTTTTTATCAGGAGTTGGTGGAAGACCCATTGCATTCATTTAGTCTGATGATAGGGTTGATAATTTCCAAATATTAGTACCTGCTACTTACTTACTCATTAGATAGTGAGTTATATAGAATGATTATAAAGTTGACCTGAGGGTGTCTAAAGTAGAAAAGGTTTGTTCTCTCTGTAGCAGAATTTGATTAGAATCTGCTGATACATTTTGATATGTAAAGTTTAAATAAACTGACTTGAAGTAAAGGTCATAGGGTCACCAAAAATCATTACAAATAATTAAATAGGAACATAAATAACCATAGCAAATGGCATGGCAATCTGGCCAAAGGATTAGTAAAAAACTAGTCTGGATCGATGACAGTTCATTTACCAGATGTTTCTCACTTTCCACTTTCTTTGTGTTTACGTTAAACTCTGGTCGCATTGAGGAGCAGCAACCTGAACCTCTGAGAAACCGTTGCAAGCTGAAAATGTCAAGTTTTGAAGAAAATTTGGATTGTGCAATAAGGCAGGCCTGCCTGGTTTGTTCAGAAAATGATTGTAAAGATTGACAAGGAATACGTTTATGACATTTCCTCTAACTGGGACGTTTTGGGAGCGATTGGTGGTATTGCTGTGGACAACGTACACACGGAGATACACTGGTAAGAGCAAATTAGGTTTAACCATGTATCCAGCTAATTTAAATAGCTCACGTTACTGTATTGTGTGAACAGTTAAATTCATTTCATATTGTATGTGGCTTCTTCTTTTTCGGGGTGCAAATGTTCCACCAAAACAAGTTCCTTCTCGAGACTATTTTGCAGAGCTACGGTTGCTGCGTCCGGAGCTTAGTGCCGCCCATGACGATTGTGATTGGTTTAAATAAATGCAAATAACCCCTGACAGTGTCTGCTCCTGATGCCAGGACTGTGTTCGCAGTGCTGTGGAGATAAGTCTGGCAATTCGAGACTATTAACAGATCAACAGATCATTGTTATCCAATGTAAGCATTCAAACTGCTGTTTTTATCACCCCTTCACTTTACACCCTCATGCCCCTGCCACCCCTCATGTTGTGTTTCTCAGGTTGCAATTTAATAGTGGTGATACGAATTGATTTTGAATGATCCTCGGCCATCCCTCGCTCATCTACAATCTCACCTTCAGTCACTCACCTCTTGTCAGACCCTCTGCTGAAGAACAACCTGTCCACTAATTGCCTAACATTTTCAGTTCCCCTAATGAAAATTACTATTCCGGACAATTGGAGGAAATTACATTACATTTGAACAATGGATGACCGGCTCTTTAGCCCTTTTCCCCTGAGTCCCCACTGCCCACCCTGCCTCCACAAAGCCTCCGCTGTAACATCTGTAAAGATGGATTTAGCTTCAGAGATAATTTTCCTAATTAAACCATGCAATATTTAATTAAGGGCCAGTGTAGTTTAATTGCAGAGATTTTTCTTGTCCTCCTTCCTACCTCTCTCAGTTTTCGCTCTCTCTCTCTCTCTCTCTCTCTCTCTCTCTCTCCCTCATTCTTGATAAGGTAGGAGTTGGGAGTATTCCAGCCTAGAAAAGGCTCATCTGTTGAAATGAGGAAAAATATTTGTAATGCATTTTGACCTAATGTCTTCACAGCTTGGCACTGGTACAGAGGGCTGCCTTCTCTTCTTTCCTCCTCTGATCTCCCTGTCCCTACTGCTGGGCATAAATATTTTATCTCAGAAATTGGGCATATCAGGAACTGCGTGAACCCTGAAGAAAAACATGTTAACCAGGCAGAGTTTTGTCCAGGGTGAATCAAGCAATCTTTTTTTTATTAATATATATAAACATAAGCAATGTTACAATAACATTGTAGTGAAATTAAAACAGTATTTGTTTGTTGTTTACAGCATAGACCAGTATACTGCAAGCTACCAGAAAGCCAATAACCACCTCAGTAGCTGCACATTGGTTCCCTGAGGCCATCTGACTATTTGGTAATGAGTCCATGAAGCTATCGATGGTAATTACATGATGTTGCTGAGGGATATTGATCTTGGCCAGAGTCTTAGACTTGAGAGCAGAGAGCACTGCTGTCACCACTGCCCATTATGATAGGATTAAAGGGAAAATAATACAGTTTTTTTAGCAACGTTTTAAGTTTCTTCAACTTCAGCTACAGGCTTACCAGCAGTCAGTGGTGGAAGAATCAGATTCATTTCAAATTTTCAATTATCCTCCGAATAAAGTGATGCTAAACTGCGAAGGAATCGTCGATACCTCAAATGGTGATGTCATAGGTCACGTGATAACATGCCATTTGAGACTTTTTACAGGTATGAAACTTTTCGAAACACCTCTGAGAGGAATCAACAGATCTCGCTTCATATTTGGTCAGCAGAATCTCAAGACCTTCCTGATGCCATTTGTGGCATGCTGAGGCAAGTTGGGCAATTTGCATGTTTCACCACGACACATTGAGCTGTTGTAACGGAATAGTACAACCGAGTCAACCAACATCCCACGGGCACCCGTGTTTGCGGGAAGGTGCAATGACCCATTCAGCGCTGCTTGCACCTTTAATTTGTTATTATTATTAATTGTATTATATTTCGTATATCCTTTTATATTCACTATTTATTGTTTTTCTTTAATGGAGCCTTCCAGGGAAAGTATTTCACTCAAGTGGGTTCCCAAACCAGAGGGACTCTTGAATCAATTTATTTTAAACTTCACACCCTAAGTTTGCACACAGATGTTCCGTTACAGATTTGAACTTCCAAGCCCTGATGACATAACTATGGCATCATCAAGATTTTTTTTGTTTTTTCTTAGACGGTACATACTGTAGCTCCTCCAGAACAAAATACAGTATATACATATTTTACCAGGACGAGTAGTTCTCTTAATACTAATATACAATGTAAGTGTCCAATATTCACTCTCCTTTTAGCTGTTTTGGTCTCCACCAACTCCTGAGGGAAATATCTCTCTTGAGCTGCAAAATGCTCCATAGTGTTCCCCAGCCAGTTGCTAACTGTGTCTGCCTGTTGTTTGGTGCTGAGCAGGTAGTGTACAGTGGGGTTTATCAGACCTTTTTCACAGAAAACAGCTGCCTGCTGTTGCTGGAAACAAAGATGAGAGCAGAGATTTTGGGCTGACAAAACAAAACAATGAGCTAAAATAGACAAAAAGCCTGAGGGGACTGCAGAGTTGGGTGGTAATTATCTGTGAGTTAGCCAGTACAAGCGACCCTTTGCACATTACACATAGCAATTTGATCAATTTTAAAATAAAAATATTGATTAATGCAGCTTTTAAAATGTGTGTGATCAGTCCAACGGTCCATCAGTATAACTATGGCTTATAACTGGGCAACACAGTCTCAGTCCCTACTCGTCAAATGTATGACGCATGGTCAAGGACCCTGGCGTCAAGTTTCAACGAAATAGGGGTACCCTTGACGTTATTTTTCGACGAGGGGGTCCGTAAGATAGACATTCATGTTATTCCCTCACCGTCGGATATCGACCCCCCCGCTCCTTAACTCGAAATCTGTGACAGTTATTGGTATTTTTAGCCCAATAAACGCTGTTTTAATCAACATTATTCACAAGATAGTATCATGGTTTATATGTATTTCTTTTTATGTTATTATTTCGGTATATTTCGGCCAGGGAAGCTGGATTGCTTTTTTGTTGATTTATATTTTTTAAACTATAATGCTACATCTATCAACATTTATTTAGATGTTATCATGGTATTCATTTCTTTACTTTAATAATATTATTTCGGTCTTATTACCGGTGAAATATTACAGTATATGCTGTAATACAGAACATTACGATATGATCCGAGCAGGAAGCATTCAAAGCCGATAGGCCTATCCCCCAATGCAATGCGGCCATTCATTTCAAAGAATCGGGCAGCGATCAGCTGGTCTTTAACGCCAGGATCGCTTCAATATACATATATACAGTCAGTGATTGTGTCACCAGCAACAACACGTTGCTCAGTTTTGTTCCAGTAAGTTATGAACCATAATAACGTTTAAACGAATCCGCGGAAAATTCCAGAAGTGACGTAGTACGTCCCGCTCGGCGGATACGAAGATAAAAATATATAGGCCTAACGTTCGTAATATTAATGTTTTTTTCTAATGTTGTATTTGAGGAGTTAAACAATAAAGATAGTTATAATATTAAAATACAGTTTCATGTATTTGTCTACGTTTAAACGAATCCGCGGAAGTGACGTGGAAATTCCACATCTCGTCTGTGAAAGAATGTTCCACGTTGTACGTGAGAATTTACCATAGACAGTATATAATGGACCAATAGACCCCGTTGCTCTGGACGGAGACCAGTGAAGGCTATTAGAAGCACTTTTCCGGTGATGGCCAGCTTTACTGCGCAGCCTCCAACTGAGAGAATGTGACGTGAGCAACGTGTCTGAAAGTTGTAAGTCTTCTGGTAGCTGTGCCAAGAGAAATCTCAATCATTCCCAGTCTTACAGATACGGAGACTGTAGGTGTATGTAAGGAGATAACATGGGCACAGGCTAATTATTGATCACTAACATGCTAGTTAACATTAGTAATTAAACCTAAACATCTCATGTAAGTCGAAACTGCCTGCGAGCTTCTCCTGTACTATACGGTAATTCCTCTACTATGCGACAGTAAGTCACTTGGTTATGACACAATCGTTAGCCTATTTTTACAAAAACGTCTGCTACGGAGCCATAACGTGAGGTACAAGGTAATGGAGCCTTTTATACATTGTTGTGTTTCTTTGGAACTAAACAACGGACAAATAGAGTCTTTAAACGCTTCAGATGTAAAGTTATTCGCAGTCAAGTGACGTAAAAGAAAATGGCGGTCAGCGGAATGCTAACAGGAGGTGATGGCCAGTTAGCAACAAAATGGCGCCATGATGGCTCGAGTTCTGAAGCGAAGCTTACCCCCTTGGAATTTACACAATAAAATACTAATAATGAAAAAATTGTGTTTTATATTTAGCACTTTGATTTGCCTTATATATACACTATATAAATAAACCTACAGTTGAGTGTTTAGAAATACAGCCTAATGGCTTGTTTGACTAATTTGCATTTGTTTTGAATTGTACTGTTGTGAAAAACAATAAACTATATACAAAGAGAAGCATTTTGTATTTTATTTTCCATACATAGTTATTTAACAACGCAATTTTCTAATTTTGCAGTTGATGAATATTAATAGCAAAGACTAAAGGGGAAAAACATGAGTATATTTATGTGTGGGACTTAGTTTGATTTAAAATCACACTGCATTATTAGTTGTTTTAAATAAATTACTTTTTTGAAATATCAATTTATGGTAGGCCTAACATATTCATTATTATATTCAGAAGATGATCCTCATATCAATCACCGTGGTTACAGCTTGTAGCCATCCTAACTTTTGTAGCCTTTACTGAGACTACCTTTTCAAAATTAAGAAGGGACTAGTTTTAAGAAGCATTTTCAGGAAATTAAAAGGATAAGCAGATTATTACCGAGATTTTTGTTCACTGAGTAAGATGTATATAGCTTTGTTTGGGTATGTATACATATACAACATTTGTATATATTGTATTTTTGACACATTTCTACCTCAGCACTACTGCACAAAGACAAAACTCACACATCTCATTCAACCATTTCACAAGCTGAGAAAAGGGTCATGACATGGGTCAGAGCAGTGGTTCCCAACCTTTTTTCCTTGGTGCCCCCCCCCTACTCATGTCTAAGAAAAGCTGCTGACCCCCCTTTGAAACTGAAGTTGAGGTAACTCTCGAGATAGAGCTGGGTCAGAGGATATCAGAGGTCATAACTGATGAACCAATCCATCGGCTCTGCTCCTATAGGCCCAATGGTGTTCATATGGACAACATGCACCTTTGGCTGGAAGGCCCGTGTTGAAAGTGTGTGTTATCATTTAGAGCAGACACCCACGGTGAATCAGATGGTTTATGTTATACAAGGCTGCATTACAGAGAATTTTATTATGACTCTCATGAAGGTTGTGTAGAGGAATAGAAACCAGTCTCTCCAGGCAAGCACACAGAATATGGTCTGCTCTATCTTTATTCTCCATGCCAAGTATGAGCTCTTATCCTCTGGCAGAAGATATGGGTAAACTTAAAATTTCTAAACTATAAAAACGTTGATGATGATATAGGCCTAATTTGGACCTACCTCAATTAAAACTTTAAATAATGTTGCTTGAGATTGAGGGTGTGCAATAGCTTCATGATATGAAGCATGGTTGTGTTGCTCTTGTCACTGTTTGTGAAAGATGAGCAATAGATTGTTGCTGTGTGATGTGCTTCAGTCTAGCCTATATCACTTTGTTCATGTTGTTTTTTATTTTAAGTATGTCAGCTGTATGATAAAACAATATATGTCAAGTGTTATTTGTGAAGCATTTGAACTCAAGGCAAATATCCCTCTGGGGACAATAAAGTATCTCCTGCTAAGTGGTATCCATGATGTGTAAAAATTAAAACGTTGTTGTAGGACTATAGCAAACACATCGTTGGAAAGGTCTCAACCTGGAGAGGAACATATGTCAGTCTGAAGAGGATACATTACTCCTGCTTTGAAATATTGACCTCTGAACCTTGAACCCAGTACATGTATGAAGGCCTGTCATTTAGCAACAGAAGGTTCTACACACATAAAACCAGCTGTTATAGAAAGCTCTGGACCTCAGCTGTCATGTAGATATGGTCACCAAATTACCTACTGTAAGCACTGTCAAATAGGGTAATAAGCTATTTTCACCTATTTAACGATTTGATTTTTAAAATCTGATGACACCAGTGTGTTCTACATCCCAAAAAACCCCAGGGTGTATCCAAAATTATACACTGCCAACTTCTACTTATGAGAAAAATACCAATATACTTTAAAACTACAACTCCCATAAGAAACGCCACAGAAGCTGTTACAAAGCTTGAGCACTTGTAGTGTGTTGTAGTCGTTCGGCTCCTCTTTCTGCTGTCTGCCGTGAAATGGCTTGATTCCATTTCAGATTGAGGCCGCCCGCCGGCCGGCCGAGCACACAATATATGAGACAAATACATGAAACTGTATTTTATTATTATAACTATCTTTATTGTTTAACTCCTCAAATACAACGTTAGAAAAAACATCAATATTACAAATATTATATATTTTTATCTTCGTATCTGCTGAGCGGGACGTACTACGTCACTTCCGGAGTTTTCCGCGGATTCGTTTAAACGTTATTATGGTTCATAACTTACTGGAACAAAACTGAGCAGAGTGTTATTGCTGGTGACACAAAAACTGACTGTATATATGTATATTGAAGCAATCCTCGCGTTAAAGACCAGCTGATCGCTGCCCGATTCTCTGAAATGAATGGCCTGCTCGGATCATATCGTAATGTTCTGTATTAGCCTATACTGTAATATTTCACCGGTAATAAGACCGAAATAATATTATTAAAGTAAAGAAATGAATACAATGATAACATCTAAATAAATGTTGATAGATGTAGCATTATAGTTTAAAAAATATAAATCAACAAAAAAGCAATCCAGCTTCCCTGGCCGAAATATACCGAAATAATAACATAAAAAGAAATACATATAAACCATGATAATATCTCGTGAATAATGTTGATTAACCCTTGTGTGGTCCTTCGGGTCCTTGTGACCCAAAGGACAAAACAAGGGTTAATACAGCACCTTAGTGCTTGTTTGTACAACATTTTGGCCAGCTTAAACTGTGTTTAAATGTGCTCTAGAAACAAACTTTCTTACTTACTTTACAAGAGACAGGGTTTAGAGAGCAATTCTCAACAAAATAAACGGAAGTACATAACCCTTGTGTTGTCCTTTGGGACCTGAAGGACAACACAAGGGTTAAAACAGGTTATTGGGCTAAAAATACCAATAACTGTCACAGATTTCGAGTTAAGGGGCGGGGGCGTGTTTTTTTCTTTCGTCGATATCCGACGGTGAGGGAATAACATGAATGTCTATCTGACGGACCCCCTCGTCGAAAAATAACGTCAAGGGTACCCCTATTTCGTTGAAACTTGACGCCAGGGTCCTTGACCATGCGTCATACATTTGACAAGTAGGGAGTGAGACTGTGTTGAACTTGGGGAATAAACATGACTGAGTATATCCCACATGATGCCTTTTATTTCAAAACCAGCATAGAAATTGGGTGATAACATTTTAATTTCACTATTTCAGTGCTTTTTCATCAACTGCATACCCCATTGGACATTAAACGAACTCTCAACACTGAAGTTTGGTGACCATCAGTAATTCTTGATTTTCACTTTCTGTGTGTTGGTAGATTAGACCAACACCGCTTCGAGAAGTTATCATGTAACAGACGTGGCAATCACGGCTCCCACACATACATCCTCTTGTGCAGAGAGAAGTAGCTGCACCAGCAGCACACGGAGATATGAAGTTAATTAAACTGCCAATCCCCGTGAGGACCCTGACAGCCAGAGAAGACCTGTGGCTGGATTAGAACAGAGTAGCCGTGGGTGGGAGTAGGGGTGAAGCAATCTGCAGTGTGCCTTTAATTCTATTTAGAAACCAGGTTTGTGCAGGAATATGTGAGTCAATGGTTGTGTATTTATATAACGGCATCAGTTAAATTCAAAGGAAATTTAAAAAAAAAACTTTTTACAGTGTATGTGAATAAGATGCAATGGTGGAATAGCCATCCATCAGCCAGCAGCATCATTTGCAAGCGCAGGAATTGCGCTTGCAAATGATGCGCATTGCGGAAGTTTTAGTTCAGATATGCTGATTGAAGCCTGTTATACCTGCACTAGTTGTCATTTTAATCAGCTGTGAACAACGTACGGCATCATTCAGGCTGATAAGACATAGGCTAGTTCTTTACCCTTTGACCCTTGACCCCATGGGAGCTTAGGGAGTTGGCCATTGGGGAGGAAATCAAAGCTGATATGAGAAAAAAATGAGTGAAAAACCGGCAAACAAATTACATCAGTCCGTTAAAATGTCATTGTAGAAACAAATAAACTGTGACTGCTTTCACTGCACATATTGACAAATGCAGTCGGTCATGCGTGGACAAAACGTGATAAAGCAGCGCTGGTATCAGTTGGGGAAATGTTCTCTGGTGGCTCGTTGAGTAGCAGTGTTTTTCCAAAGGCTCCTTCTCAGCGTAGCACATGGAACGAGACGAGTAGAGAACTATGCGAGAGCACCAGGCAACAGGGAATATCCATTTTCACACCCAAATGTGATCTGCTTTTGTTGAAATGAAATCAGTGTGATCGCTCTATTTATCAACATAAATGAATGATTTCTTGCTGTGTTGGAGCAAGGGAGGATTTTATACAGCTTCAGTCTGTCACTAGTCTGTGTTTTCTGTTTCTAACATGATCAAAACAGCCCTCTGGTCTGAGTTTCTGTGCCTTCTATCAAAAAGAGATGTGGACAAAATTACCCAAGGGCCATGAATAAATAGACTGAAGATAGGAAACTACTCAACAACATTCTGTCTTTGGAGAATACCAACTTGATCAAACAGGACTAATATTAAGTAGGGACCTCCTGGGATTTGTAGTAAAAAAAAAGTCCATATGTCCATATTCTGTAAATTATTTCATATACAGCTAATTTGCATAACTACATATGTTTTGTAGGAAAACATAATACTTCCATCAGCACATTTTAGGCCATGCTAGCAGGGATGGTAATGTCGGTTTTGGTCCAGACTAAAATATCTCAACTGTTGGATGGATTTAGATTCAATTCAATTTCAATTCTATTTTATTTATAGCATCAAATCATAACAAGAGTTATCTCAAGACACTTTTCAGATAGAGTAGGTCTAGGCCACACTCTATAATTGACCCAACAATTCCAATAATTCCCCCAAGAGCAAAAATTTAGTCCAACTATAGCTATGTTTCCATCCACACATTTTTATGCAAATTAAGTGATTTGAAATGAAAAATGGCTTATGGAAACCGTAAAATTCAATTGAATTTCATGAATATCGACTCAAAGTTTACACGTTTGGTCTTATTGGATTTTCTCTTGATCGATATACAGCTTATGCGATAAACACTGATGGAAATGTTATTTGCTGAATAAACAATGAATTCCGATAAAGTTTTAGGTAATTTTATGGTTAAACAGATGCACCTGTACAGGTCAGAAGTGGTGAAGACCGCGCGCCCAATGCGCACTACCAGGAGTGCCGACGCAAATGTGCCTTAAAATGCAACAACTGTCTACTACAGCCTGTAGTACGATTGATGGCCAGCCCTTTCTATTGACAAAATCCCTGTAGCCTTCAGCAGGGAGGTCTAATTGCAGGACGTGAGTCCTGTCTATTGTGCCATTCACCTTTGGCATAAGGTGCGCTCCGGAGATACGCAGCAAGATCTCATGTGCCTCATCCACTCCAGGTAGGTAGCCTATATTTACCTTCGCATCATCCTCGTTCGTATGGCATTGCACATGCCGTAAACACACAGTGGTCTTGCTGACCCCAAACGTTTCGCCTACCACTCTGTACTCTGCGCATGTAGCCAGTTTGTAGAGCGCAATTGTTAGCACAATTCTCGATTGGACCATGGCTTATCTGGGTCAAGGGATGGGCCAATAAAATGACACAACAGGTCAAATCTGAAAATGTTTCAACAAAGAGTTTCCGTTAAGTGTCTCTAAACCACGATCTTCCAGAACAGTTTGGAGCGCTCTCGTTCCCACACCACAGGCCACCGCCGTTGTTGTCGGGCATTTACGTGCATCTGCATGGTCTTTGGTGTTTTTTGCCCCCAATGTTTCCTTCCAGGCAGCGTGGAAATGGTTATATTTAAGGTTAGGGTTAGCTGCCTGGAAGGCACCATTGGGAGGCAAAAAACACGATCGAGCCATCTGCATCATCGTAGTAATGTGTTGATGGCGTCATTATTTTCTTATTATAGCTTGATATGTCCCTGGCACATAAGCACTATTACAACTTGTGCAATATGAATCATCTGTAGGTTGATGGCACAATCCATTTTGTCTGGCAAAACTTTGTTCGCAAATGTTGTGTGTTGTTTTGTTGCTTGAATGTTGTGCAATTCAGTGCGAAAATATCAAATCAATTCAATATACCAATTTGACCACAAAACAGCATGTGACGTCATTAGGCAACAGGTTTTTATTTGCTTTAAAGCCGTTGGATAGAAACACACTTTCACCAGCTTTATTCGGTTGAATTTTTTTACTGAACTTCAGATAATTCGATTGAGAAGTGGATGGAAACTAAGCTGGTTGCGAGGAAAAACTTCCTTCTGGCAGACCCAGGCTATTGGTGTGCGGGCATCTCCGGGTGCTAGTTGGGGGTATTATGAACAGTGGCAATTATAGTAACAATAAAGATAATGGAGCTATGACTAGAAATAGCATTTGTAGCAGTTTAGGGCGTAGTAGGGCGTAGCGGGCGCTGAGCAGGACCATGGCGGCAGCTGCAACAATGATTTAGGTTCCACCCTAATTCAGGCTAATTCAAGGAAAACTGTGAGGCGAGAACATTTGGTTTCGACGGTCAGTACAAAAACACAGAGAAACATACAGATATACACAATACAGATAGCCACATACAAATATAATCAGCACACAAAATCTGGATTTCAGTACCCAGCACACAACAGTGTCAGCAAGGCAGATTGTTATATGGCAGAGGAGACAAAACTCCTGCTGAAAGGAGCAGACATTAGTGATGGTCAAATGAATCTTCGCGAACCACTGTCTTTATTTTCTGAGCTCACTAGATGGCACTCTCTGTTTGAAGAAAAAGGTTAAAGGAATGGCAATTCAGTGTGTTTTCAACCATTTGTTGAACAGAGAGCACTATCTAGTGAGCTCAGAAAAATAAAGACAGTGGTTCGCGAAGCTTCATTTGATCATCACTAGCAGACATTAATGGTTCCGAGAGGATGAATCCTTCTGACTTAAATGATCTTCTGACTTCAACTGTAGCGCCACCATGAGGTTGAAATGTGTGGTTCAGAATAAAATATCTTGACAACTATTGGATGGATCGCCATGAAATGTGCTACTGATATTTAAGCTCCCTACAGGATACATTGACACGGTGATCCTCTGACTTTTCCTCTAGCACCACCAGCAGCTCAAAGTTATCACTTATTCAGTGGAATATCCTAACATCTACCAAATGGATTTGCACAAAATGTGGTAGACTTTGGGCACTTGTGGTTACCAGATGATGTATTCTAATGACTTTTCATGATCTCCTGACATTTCCTCTAGCACCACCTTGATGTTGACATTTTGGGCTTTTATTGAAATACCTCGAAAGCTACTGAATGCAATGCCCTGAAGTTTGGTACACACAATCATGTTTCAGTTACTTTGATCCATTAAGTTTTCATCTAGTCCCATCATCAAGATAAAATGTTAATGTGTCCTATATGGTTAATGAACGAATACCAGCAAAACTAATGACATTCCCATCAGCCTTAGCTATACTTTGTTATACGTTTTAAACATCACCATGCTAGCGTCATGCTGATGTTAGCATTTAGCTCAAAGCAATGCTGCTATACACTCTTAGCTTCTTCTGGTTTACAAAACCATATATGGTTTGAATATATGGAATGAAATTCTGAACATACAGCATGAAAGTCTGAATATATGGAATGAAAGTTGGAACATATGGACTGAAAGTTGGAATATATGGAATGAATGTCGGAATATATAGAATAAAGGTTTGAATATATGGGATGGTTTGAATATATAAAATTCACTCCCCGCAGTCCGACGCCCCTGTGTTTGAGATGAAAATACATGTTTTTTTCCAACACTGCCAATCTTGTTTTCATGTAAATATGGTTAATTCATAGTGCTGTGCTCTAACCCACATTAGTTCTAATTTATACAGCTTTATAGAAGCGGCAAGAAATATTGATTTTCATCAGTGAAACCCTGTACTGGAGTTGACTTTTCTTAAAGTTTTTCAAACTGTGGGTACTGATCTGTTAGTGTTTTTAAAAACATTTCTCATATGGAACATAACCTGGAGCACATTTCCATGACCATACACTGTCACTGCTAATACATATTGTTTTAAACTCCACCTTTAAACAAGTGTTTCCCTGAAGGAAACTTGTTAATAAAAAGGCATGCTCTATGTAAAGTGTAACGACAACACCGAGAGAAAAACAACTTGGCCCCTGTAGCAGTATGCTAATCGACTCCAACTGCTGTAACCTTCTCCCCTCCATCCCCTCCCTCCTCCACCATGTCCCTCCTTTGTCTGACTCTCTCTGCCTGTCTGTCTCGATCTGTCTCCCTCCCTTTTGTCTTCAAGGCTTCAGGAAGATGGAAGCACACAGCCGCTCCCTTCTCAACTTCTTACATATTCAACTCCTCTTCCCGTTTCCCTCCTAAAACATAATAGGATTTAGGGCCAGAGGGGGAACAGGGTATTTGTACAAAGGTAAGGAGTTTGTTTGAGGGTGACGTACAGTATGTACTGTATTCTACCTCAGAGGCTGTCCAACACACCAAAGTAACATGGATACGGGATAATTCATTGTGATGCATATATAATTGTATTATATTAGAAATAGAAAAAGTTATATTTCCAAAGCAAAAGAAAATAATGATGTTGAGTTGAAGGGGCTCAAAGTATTAGTCTGTGCTATTCTATACTGCACTACAAAGGCTAAGGCAGTAACTATGAAATAATTTAAACAATAAAAAATTCCATCAAAATTTGTTTTTCTGTCCCAACAAATCAATAGTTGGCACATCTATGATAGATTATGGATTATGGTTTGCCATGATAATGTATGCAAATCAATAACTCATAACTCATGTCATTATTGATTTCAAAGTTACTTTGTTTAAATTTGTCACCGACGTAATTTGATCATCATTGAATTGATTTGATATTTTCGCACTGAATTGCACAACATTCAAGCAACAAAAAAACAAACAACATTTGCGAACAAAGTTTTGCCAGACAAAATGGATTGTGCCATCACGTACTAAGCCAAGTACGTTCATTTGTTTTCACACGGGACACAAACACCGGTCTCCTGGGTGACCCATCCAATACACCAACCTACCTCCTAAATGCTCTAATTCTAAGTCACCATACTCCCTCGTTTTCTCCTCTGATAATTACTACGGCCACTAGAGGTCCCTGCCTAACCACAAATGTAAATATGGATCGTTATAAGCTGCTTGCACAATTTACCTATATGGACGTTTTCTAGGTGCGGACGGTCTGGACTGAGAGTCTATAACCACACTAGCAGCAATAAGATTTCACAGGCAAACCGTCAGCTGTACTGAGGCTGTGAATGTCGCTAGATGAAAAGTGAGAGGATCATTGAAGTTATTACAATTCATCCTAAGGGGATTGTGAATGTCTGAACCACATTTTGTGTCATTTCGCTTAGAAAATAGGACTTCTGCGCTTTAGAAGGATTAATAAAAATTATGCTTCAGTGGTGATATGCATTACAGGGATTTAAATTCATAATTTACAACTGCTTTATCGGTCCTTTCACTAAGGTTATGAAATTTATCAGCACTCTAAGAGTTTTGTGACTCAATCACAATATTAGGCAACACCCACTTCTTGTCAGTCATTCTATCTGAATGGAAATATGCTCAATGGCATTTGCAGAGTGGGGATGTAGCTATTAACTGATGACACAACTAGCCTCGCTCTTTTTTTTTAAGATTATTTGTTGGGCATTTTAGGCCTTTCTTTGACAGGACAGCTGAAGACATGAAAGGGGAGAGATAGTTTCATTTGATCATCACTACCCAACTAGCCTCACTAGCAATGCTTTTCTATTGGATGAAATTGTAAAAACTACAGTGTGTGTGTGTGTGTGTGTTTGTGTGTTCTTTTAACGCAAGCCTTGTGCACCATATTGCCACTATCAAAACAAAATCAACATTGTCCGCCAGAGTAAGAACACCTAAATGATAAACTAAAAGTTGCTGGAAACCATGCATCAACATGTTTAGTTTGAGTGCAACTTGCTTAATGTAAAGCTAGTAGAAGACTAAATAAAAACAATGTCACAGTTGGGAGCTCTGGAAAAAGCCAGTAAGTGGACCTTGAGTTCATATTTTTTATTTATTGCCAAAATGATCAATAGCTACAACACACCAGTAGTCCAAATAATTATGTAGATTATGCAGATGTGTCATACTACAGGAGACAAACAATGTATTTTGTCTTTTAATTTGGAGGACTTGTTGTAAGAAACAGGTTATTCAGTCCTTGTGGGCAAAAATCCTTGATTATGCGGCACGTTTTCTCAAAAAATGCGATGGAATATGCAGGATATTTATGCAATTTTATGCGATGAAATTGCGGGAACTTGCAAAGATTGCAAAACTCTGGTTTGATGAAAAAGAACAAAAAGTGATTCCCCCAACACCCTGCTTTTTGATGTTCAGGTTACGTATAACGTTCCCATGGGAACAGGGGAAAATGGCTGTTCTTGTGTGAAGTAAACACAACATTTATCAACTTTCTGCTAAGATATATGTGACTTTTTGGCAACGAAAATGCGGGGATTATGAAGTCATGCAAGCCCTGCATATTTTACGTGGAAATCTGCAATTTATGCGGCGAAAGTGCGGCGTATTTGAAAAAATGCGGGCCCCGCATATATGCGGACTTTGGCTGATTATGCATTGAATTATGCAATCGCATAATCGTGTTTTTCTGGAGGGACTGGTTATTACACCTACTCAATTAGGCAAAGTCAACATAACAGGGCCAGAAGATACAACACTTTCCATACATCTAATTAATAAATAATAATAATAATAATAATAATGCATTTATTTATATTGCACTTTTACAAAGTGCTTCACAAGACAAAAACAGATAAACGATGCAAAAGCCAAAATAATTATTTGAACAGTGCAACATATATCAATAATAGCACACCAATTGTTAACACTTTCTATGAAGCTTTTTTCTAATGCATTATGAACATATTTATAATGTGTTATAATCTGCTTATAGGGCTGTATGTTATAAACATAAATGTGTATAAATGCATACGCAGAAATATGTGCATAATACATATTTATACACATTCATACATGCTCTGTACACATGCTTTGCCACACACATATGCACATACACATAATATACACATAGTGAGACATAACTATGGGACCTTATAAAAATGCCATTCTAAAGAAATGTGTTTTTTAAGTGAATAAAGATATAGATCATATGTCTACATCAGAATCAGAAATACTTTAATAATCCCAGGGGGAAATTATTTTCGTTACCACTTCAGGTATACAAACAACAAATAAAAACAACATATATTATCAATACTTTAAACATATATAATAAAAACAAATATACAGTAATAATATATAAAATATGAAATGTACAGCGTTAATGTGCAATGAAGTGCATTCCAGAGTTTGGGAGCTCAGACGGCTTATGCCTGATCAACTCTAGTCACAAAATTGGACAGCAACAATAGACTAGATGATCTCAGATTGCATTAAGGCTCATTGGGTGTTAAGTGATCCATAATATACTCTGAGGCCAGTCCAAGTTGTGCTTGTGTTGTCTTCTCATCGACCTGCAACTTTTTGTTTTTCTGGGTCAAAATTTCAAACTAAAATTGTTCAACACTTTTTTCAAGTTTTTTGTCACTTCTGTATATATGTATATAGTCAATTTTTTTCAACATTCTTGTATCATTTTTTTTTCACAAAATGCTATAAAATTGAATAAAACACCCAAGTTCAATAAAAGTAGCGAACTGATCATTTATTTTACGGAACCATCCACGTTATTTTTTTATTTTTTTGACAATGTGGTTGAAAGAAACCCAAATTTTCTGATATAAAAACGTTTTGAAAACGGGTCAAATTTGACCTGAGGACAACAGGAGGGTTAAAAGTATGTACAAATTAAAAAAATGTTTTAAATGATTCTAACATCTAGACGAAACCAATGCTATGATGCTAGGACATGTGTAATGTGCTCCCGTTTGTAAGTGCCCATTAAAAGCGTGGCAGCAGAATTCTGAACCAGTTGTAGCTGTGATAGTTGCTTCTGAGTGAGGCAGGAATACAAGGAGTTGCAATAATCAAGTCTAGAAAAAAATTATGTTTTTTAAAAGCTTTTCAAAGGTAAGGTTAGGGAGCTAAAGAACCCAGCTGGGGTTTGAGTGCTTTACATGCACAGTGTGGACTAAATCCTCTGTTTTAGTATTATTGAGTTACAGGTTAATTTGATGCATCCACTCTTTATTTTATTTAGGCAATTATGCTGGTAACTTAGGCTATTGGGGTGATGAGGAATAATGGGTATATACAGCTGGGTGTCATCCGAATAACAGGACATGTTTTTGCATTATGTGACCCAATGGAAGCATGTAAAGTGACTGGACCCCGAACAGAACCTTGTGACACTCCACAAGTAATGTGAGCCAAGGAGGATGAGGAGCTGCCAAGCAGTACTGAGAAAGTTCTGTCACATAAATACAATTTGAACCAGTTAAAAGCAGGACCTGAGATTCCGACCCAATCCCATAGGTTTAAAAGAATCCCATGATCTATTATTGTATTGAAGGCCGCACTGATATCAAGAACTAAAATAGAGCAGATCCCTGCATCTGCATTTAACAGGTCACTAGTCGCTTTAAGGAGAACTGTCTCTGAACTATGTGTAAAATGGAAGCCTGATTGAAATTGATCTAAGATTCTATTATCGTTTAAAAAGGAAGTTAACTGGATAAACTTTCCCCCCCCAAAACAACGTGTACCATTTTACTGAGGAGATATAGATATGACTTCAGTTTGCGATGTATGTGACATATGGACACTGGCTGCCTCCCAGCTGAGTCCTTCAGCTCTTTCACGCCTCACTGTCTTTTGTCAATAATACAAACACAACTCCCCCACAGGAATTCTGCCAATGATTTCATCTGGCTTAGGCAAGTTGCAATTTTTTATTTCAGTTTAAATAAAAAGCACAACAGCTTTAGAATAGAATATGGTCCACCACGGTGGAAATATGTCTTTGGCTCATTAAACACTGTAAAACCGCTTATGGAGTGAAAGCAAACATTGGCTAATGAGAAGGTGTGACAACAGAGGACAAGCACTTCAACCAACCACAGCTGAGTAATGTGAAATGTCTTAACAATAAATGACCAGTGGGTCTTTCCTTTAGGTGTAATGCCCTTATACAGCAACACCTTGTTTCACACATTCCCAGAAGGATCTGCATGATCAGCACAACCCCCGTCTTCAACCACTGAGCAACTGTTGAGTGGAGAGTTGAAATAAGCAGGTCTAGAAGCTTTTTTGGTGATATCATGCTGGGACAAAACTTTGATTTTAGTGACGTGGTGTGTCTTTGTTCCTAGACTCATGTAGCTAGATCTATCTTGACATTGCTGTGTCAGTGATAGACAAAGGTCTGGAAGCAACAATTATCTTTCTGCTAAGGGGAAAAAAATACTCTGGCTTGTTTCTTTTTCTTTAAACCAATCCCAAACATCTTGACCGTCGCTAAGCCCAGGATGCAGCGACTGTGCCCTTGCGAAGTGTAAGGGGAGGAGAATGGCGGCCAAAATAGCTGGCCAATGGCAGGCCTATACCCACAGTCTACATCCGCTGAGTCAGACTACTTTGTTTTTAAAGCCCACACATGACTTGGCAACGTTGGTGGATACTGACTGATTGCCCACCACATCCCATGGCTCACTCAGTCTCTTTGAAGTACATTGCAATCCCATTGGTAAGGTGGATCCATTCAGCCACTCAGCCATTCAGCCAGTTACCAAGGACAATGACTGTACGAGTCAATTAACTGATAGCAAACTATAAAATTACAAGTAAAGGGTTTGAAACAAACCAATTTCTATGACTCGTTGTCCAACCATTGCTAAAAATACAAGGGTATACCAGAGCCAAAAGGCTGATGTCATAGTCTTCTTCCTGAAATGCAACTGAAGGAATGTAGTTAACTTCCATCATTCCGTTCTCATGTACACAGTCTTGTACTTTCGACTTTATCAAATAACCAGATATTTTCTAACACAGTAAGTTGTTCTGAAGATTCAGCTGGTAGTGCTCCATCTGTCGCCTAATATTGTGTATGCAGAAAATGAACTGTAAGGCAAGGCAAGGCCGCTTTATTTGTATAGCACATTTCAGCAACAGGGCAATTCAAAGTGCTTTACATAAAACACTAAAGAGCAGTTAAAAATGATAAAAAAATAAAAACATAAAATACGAGAATAAAAGTTACAGTGCAGTAAAGGAAATTAACAATTATTTAAAGAAAGGCAACATCAAAAAGAAAGATCTTCAGCCTTGATTTAAAAGAACTGAGAGTTTCGGTGGACCTGCAGTTTTCTGGGAGTTTGTTCCAGAAAGAGCAGTTAAAAATGATTACAAAAAAAACAACTATACTGTACAGATAGCCTAGTGGTTAATGACGTACTTACCTTCCAACTCCTATATAATATAGCCACAAGAAGGTTTTTCTTCTTCCTAACAGATATAACAATAGCACCGAATGGCAACTTGCATGTTCATGCAACATTATCCATTTCAAGGTTCATGAAGTTCAGGGGTCATGTGATAGAATTTAAACAATTTTTCTGGGCATTGTTATGCTTTTAATTAATAGTTGAAATAAAGATATGATACAAAATGATGGGAGAGAGAGATGTGGGCATCAACATTGCAACAAAGGTCCTTTGAGGATTGTTGAGGTTCATGGTGAGCAGCTTAAAGCCTACGCCAACAGGGCATCCCACAATTTATTTTTCAACACAATTTGTTTTAACACATTTTTTATAGTTTCTTATTTAAGTCAAAACTACATTTATCTTACTATTTACTTATTTAAAAATAAAATGTATTTTCAGCTGAGGGATTTAAGAACGGCCTCTCTGACAGATAATTTATAATTTAGGGGCAACTCTTACAGTACATATGCCTTGATATAATGGATACTAAAGATTTCAGTATAAAAAGATGGTAAACTTTCTTTCTTTTCTCCAAATAATAAGGTGCCTCTGCTCTTCACACATTAATTTACCGACATATTGCCATTTCAATATTTGTGGTTGTGCTGTGAGTCATAAATGTGTCCTTTCTGCATAGCAGCAGAGTGGATATAAAAACATGTTGTTAGGAGCGGCTTTATCGTTGCCCAGGGATCCAATCCTTCCAGTCCACAGTCCCTCCAAGTGTTTGCAGGGTGAAGCTGGAATACAGGGTGTTATGGAGGCCAACAACCCCCCCCCCAAAAAAAAACCTCCTCCTCCCAATTGGAACTAATCTTCCTCCTTCAATGAGCCTTGTGTCCATCTCTTTGCCCACACTCCTCTAAATCTCTGCAGTGTCACGGCTGCTTGGATACAGCCAGCTGGAGAGGCCGAGGCTTTGGCAAAGAATCAGACCGGGGAAGGTTGGGTTAAAATGAAACTCTTTTCAGCCACACATGATGATGATCTGCGAGGGATGATCTGAGTCTCAATGCTACTTGTTGTGTTAGTGTACGTGGGTGTGATCATTTGTGCATGCATGTGTATGCATGCATGTATCTGTGTGTTTAAGTGTGTGTATATGTAGGAGTGTGGGCTCCTCTGTATGTACAGTACAGGCCAAAAGTTTGGACACACCTTCTCATTCAATGCGTTTCCTTTTTATTTTCATGACTATTTACATTGTAGATTCTCACTGAAGGCATCAAAACTATGAATGAACACATATGGAATTATGTACTTAACAAAAAAGTGTGAAATAACTGAAAACATGTCTTATATTTTAGATTCTTCAAAGTAGCCACCCTTTGCTTTTTTATTAATAAGAGAAAAAATTCCACTAATTAACCCTGACAAAGCACACCTTTGAAGTGAAAACCATTTCAGGTGACTACCTCATGAAGCTCATTGAGAGAACACCAAGGGTTTGCAGAGTTATCAAAAAAAGCAAAGGGTGGCTACTTTGAAGAATCTAAAATATAAGACATGTTTTCAGTTATTTCACACTTTTTTTGTTAAGTACATAATTCCATATGTGTTCATTCATAGTTTTGATGCCTTCAGTGAGAATCTACAATGTAAATAGTCATGAAAATAAAGAAACACATTGAATGAGAAGGTGTGTCCAAACTTTTGGCCTGTACTGTATGTGCATGTATGTATGTGTTTGGAGGTGCTGGAGGATGTCGGAATGTTGTATATTTATATGACAGACTACCCATGCTGTTCCAGAAGCACATGACTGCCACCAGTTGTCAGTGAGTTGCTACTACAGAGAGGGAGATCGCTCTGTTCAGTTCTGGAGACATCACACAGGGTGCTCTGTGCTCTGATGAGAACTCCACGGGGACTCTTCGGTTAAATCGCCAT